>NW_025062925.1:0-128934 GCF_018153295.1 Drosophila grimshawi
CGATTTCTCGAAATTACTTTGCGACTACATATTTTTAGCTTTTGATGCAGAGTCAAAATATATAAAAAGGGCTTCATAATGTTGAAAGAAATTCTGACTTCTGACAATTATTGGCGAAGATACATCCGTTTGAATTTGGGAAAATGAACCTAAAACGCCAATATCTCGAAATGACTTCGAGACTACATATTTTCAGCTTTTGATGCAGAATCAAAATATATAAAAAAGGGGTTCATAATGTTGAAAGAAATTCTGACTCTTGACAATTATTGGCGAATATACATCCATTTGAATTTGGAAACAGAAACTTAAAACGTCAATTTCTCGAAATGACTTCGAGACTACATATTTTCAGCTTTTGATGCAGAATCAAAATATATAAAAAAGGGGTTCATAATGTTGAAAGAAATTCTGACTTCTGACAATTATTGGCGAAGATACATCCATTTGAATTTGGAAACAGAAACTTAAAACGTCAATTTCTCGAAATGACTTCGAGACTACATATTTTCAGCTTTTGAAGCAGAATCAAATTATATAAAAAGGGCTTCATAATGTTGAAAGAAATTCTAACTTCTGACAATTATTGGCGAAGATACATCCGTTTGAATTTGGAAACAGAAACTTAAAACGTCGATTTCTCGAAATGACTTCAAGACTACATATTTTCAGCTTTTGATGCAGAATCAAAATATATAAAAAGGGCTTCATAATGTTGAAAGAAATTCTAACTGCTGACAATTATTGGCGAAGATACATCCGGTTGAATTTGGAAACCGAAACTTAAAACGTCAATTTCTCGAAATGACTTCGCGACTACATACTTTCCGCTTTTGATGCAGAGTCAAAATATATAAAAAGGGCTTCATAATGTTGAAAGAAATTCTAACTTCTGACAATTATTGGCGAAGATACATCCGTTTGAATTTGGGAAAAGAAACCTAAACCGCCAATATCTCGAAATGACTTCCAGACTACATATTTTCAGCTTTTGATGCAGAATCAAAATATATAAAAAGGGGTTCATAATGTTGCAAGAAATTCTAACTTCTGACAATTATTGGCGAAGATACATCCGTTTGAATTTGAAAACAGAAACTTAAAACGTCAATTTCTCGAAATGACTTCGAGACTACATATTTTCAGCTTTTGAAGCAGAGTCAAAATATATAAAAAGGGCTTCATAATGTTGAAAGAAATTCTAACTTCTGACAATTATTGGCGAAGATACATCCGTTTGAATTTGGAAACAGAAACTTCAAACGTCGATTTCTCGAAATGACTTCGCGACTACATATTTTCAGCTTTTGATGCAGAGTCAAAATATATGAAAAGGGCTTCATAATGTTGAAAGAAATTCTAACTTCTGACAATTATTGGCGAAGATACATCCGTTTGAATTTGGAAACAGAAACTTAAAACGTCAATTTCTCGAAATGACTTCGCGACTACATATTTTCAGCTTTTGATGCAGAGTCAAAATATATAAAAAGGGCTTCATAATGTTGAAAGAAATTCTAACTTCTGACAATTATTGGCGAAGATACATCCGTTTGAATTTGGAAACAGAAACTTAAAACGTCAATTTCTCGAAACGACTTCGAGACTACATATTTTCAGCTTTTGATGCAGAATCAAAGTATATAAAAAGGGCTTCATAATGTTGAAAGAAATTCTAACTTCTGACAATTATTGGCGAAGATACATCCGTTTGAATTTGGAAACAGAAACTTAAAACGTCAATTTCTCGAAATGACTTCGAGACTACATATTTTCAGCTTTTGATGCATGGTCAAAATATATAAAAAGGGCTTCATAATGTTGAAAGAAATTCTAACTTCTGACAATTATTGGCGAAGATACATCCGTTTGAATTTAGAAACAGAAACTTAAAACGTCGATTTCTCGAAATGACTTCAAGACTACATATTTTCAGCTTTGGCTTTTTTGATGCAGAATCAAAATATATAAAAAGGGCTTCATAATGTTGAAAGAAATTCCAACTGCTGACAATTATTGGCGAAGATACATCCGTTTGAATTTGGAAACCGAAACTTAAAACGTCAATTTCTCGAAATGACTTCGAGACTACATATTTTCAGCTTTTGATGCAGAATCAAAATATATAAAAAGGGCTTCATAATGTTGAAAGAAATTCTGACTTCTGACAATTATTGGCGAAGATACATCCGTTTGAATTTGGGAAAATGAACCTAAAACGCCAATATCTCGAAATGACTTCGAGACTACATATTTTCAGCTTTTGATGCAGAATCAAAATATATAAAAAGGGGTTCATAATGTTGAAAGAAATTCTGACTTCTGACAATTATTGGCGAATATACATCCATTTGAATTTGGAAACAGAAACTTAAAACGTCAATTTCTCGAAATGACTTCGAGACTACATATTTTCAGCTTTTGATGCAGAATCAAAATATATAAAAAGGGGGTTCATAATGTTGAAAGAAATTCTGACTTCTGACAATTATTGGCCAAGATACATCCATTTGAATTTGGAAACAGAAACTTAAAACGTCAATTTCTCGAAATGACTTCGAGACTACATATTTTCAGCTTTTGAAGCAGAATCAAATTTTATAAAAAGGGCTTCATAATGTTGAAAGAAATTCTAACTTCTGACAATTATTGGCGAAGATACATCCGTTTGAATTTGGAAACAGAAACTTAAAACGTCGATTTCTCGAAATGACTTCAAGACTACATATTTTCAGCTTTTGATGCAGAATCAAAATATATAAAAAGGGCTTCATAATGTTGAAAGAAATTCTAACTGCTGACAATTATTGACGAAGATACATCCGGTTGAATTTGGAAACCGAAACTTAAAACGTCAATTTCTCGAAATGACTTCGCGACTACATACTTTCCGCTTTTGATGCAGAGTCAAAATATATAAAAAGGGCTTCATAATGTTGAAAGAAATTCTAACTTCTGACAATTATTGGCGAAGATACATTCGTTTGAATTTGGGAAAAGAAACCTAAACCGCCAATATCTCGAAATGACTTCCAGACTACATATTTTCAGCTTTTGATGCAGAATCAAAATATATAAAAAAGGGGTTTATAATGTTGCAAGAAATTCTAACTTCTGACAATTATTGGCGAAGATACATCCGTTTGAATTTGAAAACAGAAACTTAAAACGTCAATTTCTCGAAATGACTTCGAGACTACATATTTTCAGCTTTTGAAGCAGAGTCAAAATATATAAAAAGGGCTTCATAATGTTGAAAGAAATTCTAACTTCTGACAATTATTGGCGAAGATACATCCGTTTGAATTTGGAAACAGAAACTTAAAACGTCAATTTCTCGAAATGACTTCGAGACTACATATTTTCAGCTTTTGATGCAGAATCAAAATATATAAAAAGGGCTTCATAATGTTGAAAGAAATTCTAACTTCTGACAATTATTGGCGAAGATACATCCGTTTGAATTTGGAAACAGAAACTTCAAACGTCGATTTCTCGAAATGACTTCGCGACTACATATTTTCAGCTTTTGATGCAGAGTCAAAATATATGAAAAAGGCTTCATAATGTTGAAAGAAATTCTAACTTCTGACAATTATTGGCGAAGATACATCCGTTTGAATTTGGAAACAGAAACTTAAAACGTCAATTTCTCGAAATGACTTCGCGACTACATATTTTCAGCTTTTGATGCAGAGTCAAAATATATAAAAAGGGCTTCATAATGTTGAAAGAAATTCTAACTTCTGACAATTATTGGCGAAGATACATCCGTTTGAATTTGGAAACAGAAACTTAAAACGTCAATTTCTCGAAACGACTTCGAGACTACATATTTTCAGCTTTTGATGCAGAATCAAAGTATATAAAAAGGGCTTCATAATGTTGAAAGAAATTCTAACTTCTGACAATTATTGGCGAAGATACATCCGTTTGAATTTGGAAACAGAAACTTAAAACGTCAATTTCTCGAAATGACTTCGAGACTACATATTTTCAGCTTTTGATGCACAGTCAAAATATATAAAAAGGGCTTCATAATGTTGAAAGAAATTCTAACTTCTGACAATTATTGGCGAAGATACATCCGTTTGAATTTGGAAACAGAAACTTAAAACGTCAATTTCTCGAAATGACTTCGAGACTACATATTTTCAGCTTTTGATGCACAGTCAAAATATATAAAAAGGGCTTCATAATGTTGAAAGAAATTCTAACTTCTGACAATTATTGGCGAAGATACATCCGTTTGAATTTGGAAACAGAAACTTAAAACGTCAATTTCTCGAAATGACTTCGAGACTACATATTTTCAGCTTTTGATGCAGAATCAAAATATATAAAAAGGGCTTCATAGTGTTGAAAGAAATTCTAACTTCTGACAATGGTTGGCGAAGATACATCCGTTTGAATTTGGAAACAGAAACTTAAAACGTCAATTTCTCGAAATGACTTCAAGACTACATATTTTCAGCTTTTGATGCAGAATCAAAATATATAAAAAGGGCTTCATAATGTTGAAAGAAATTCCAACTGCTGACAATTATTGGCGAAGATACATCCGGTTGAATTTGGAAACCGAAACTTAAAACGTCAATTTCTCGAAATGACTTCGAGACTACATATTTTCAGCTTTTGATGCAGAGTCAAAATATATAAAAAGGGCTTTATAATGTTGAAAGAAATTCTAACTTCTGACAATGGTTGGCGAAGATACATCCGTTTGAATTTGGAAACAGAAACTTAAAACGTCAATTTCTCGAAATGACTTCGAGACTACATATTTTCAGCTTTTGATGCAGAGTCAAAATATATAAAAAGGGCTTCATAATGTTGAAAGAAATTCTAACTTCTGACAATTATTGGCGAAGATACATCCGTTTGAATTTGGAAACATGAACTTAACAGGTCAATTTCTTCAAATGACTTCGCGACTACATATTTTCAGCTTTTGATGCAGAGTCAAAATATATAAAAAGGGCTTCATAATGTTGAAAGAAATTCTGACTTCTGACAATTATTGGCGAAGATACGTCCGTTTGAATTTGGGAAAATAAACTTAAAACGTCAATTTCTCGAAACGACTTCGAGACTACATATTTTCAGCTTTTGATGCAGAATCAAAGTATATAAAAAGGGCTTCATAATGTTGAAAGAAATTCTAACTTCTGACAATTATTGGCGAAGATACATCCGTTTGAATTTGGAAACAGAAACTTAAAACGTCAATTTCTCGAAATGACTTCGAGACTACATATTTTCAGCTTTTGATGCACAGTCAAAATATATAAAAAGGGCTTCATAATGTTGAAAGAAATTCTAACTTCTGACAATTATTGGCGAAGATACATTCGTTTGAATTTGGAAACAGAAACTTAAAACGTCAATTTCTCGAAATGACTTCGAGACTACATATTTTCAGCTTTTGATGCATGGTCAAAATATATAAAAAGGGCTTCATAATGTTGAAAGAAATTCTAACTTCTGACAATTATTGGCGAAGATACATCCGTTTGAATTTAGAAACAGAAACTTAAAACGTCGATTTCTCGAAATGACTTCAAGACTACATATTTTCAGCTTTTGATGCAGAATCAAAATATATAAAAAGGGCTTCATAATGTTGAAAGAAATTCCAACTGCTGACAATTATTGGGCGAAGATACATCCGTTTGAATTTGGAAACCGAAAACTTAAAACGTCAATTTCTCGAAATGACTTCGAGACTACATATTTTCAGCTTTTGATGCAGAGTCAAAATATATAAAATTGGCTTTAAAATGGTGAAAGAAATTCTAACTTCTGACAATTATTGGCGAAGATACATCCGTTTGAATTTGGGAAAATGAACCTAAAACGCCAATATCTCGAAATGACTTCGAGACTACATATTTTCAGCTTTTGATGCAGAATCAAAATATATAAAAAGGGGTTCATAATGTTGAAAGAAATTCTGACTTCTGACAATTATTGGCGAATATACATCCATTTGAATTTGGAAACAGAAACTTAAAACGTCAATTTCTCGAAATGACTTCGAGACTACATATTTTCAGCTGTTGATGCAGAATCAAAATATATAAAAAGGGGTTCATAATGTTGAAAGAAATTCTGACTTCTGACAATTATTGGCGAAGATACATCCGTTTGAATTTGGAAACAGAAACTTAAAACGTCGATTTCTCGAAATGACTTCAAGACTACATATTTTCAGCTTTTGATGCAGAATCAAAATATATAAAAAGGGCTTCATAATGTTGAAAGAAATTCTAACTTCTGACAATTATTGGCGAAGATACATCCGTTTGAATTTGGAAACAGAAACTTAAAACGTCAATTTCTCGAAATGACTTCGAGACTACATATTTTCCGCTTTTGATGCAGAGTCAAAATATATAAAAAGGGCTTCATAATGTTGAAAGAAATTCTAACTTCTGACAATTATTGGCCAAGATACATCCATTTGAATTTGGAAACAGAAACTTAAAACGTCAATTTCTCGAAATGACTTCCAGACTACATATTTTCAGCTTTTGATGCAGAATCAAAATATATAAAAAGGGGCTTCATAATGTTGAAAAGAAATTCTGACTTCTGACAATTATTGGGCGAAGATACATCCATTTGAATTTGGAAACAGAAACTTAAAACGTCAATTTCTCGAAATGACTTCGAGACTACATATTTTCAGCTTTTGAAGCAGAATCAAAATATATAAAAAGGGCTTCATAGTGTTGAAAGAAATTCTGACTTCTGACAATTATTGGCGAAGATACATCCGTTTGAATTTGGAAACCGAAACTTAAAACGCCAATATCTCGAAATGACTTCGAGACTACATATTTTCAGCTTTTGATGCAGAATCAAAATATATAAAAAGGGCTTTCATAATGTTGCAAGAAATTCTAACTTCTGACAATTATTGGCGAAGATACATCCGTTTGAATTTGGAAACAGAAACTTAAAACGTCAATTTCTCGAAATGACTTCGAGACTACATATTTTCAGCTTTTGATGCAGAATCAAAATATATAAAAAGGGCTTCATAATGTTGAAAGAAATTCTGACTTCTGACAATTATTGGCGAAGATACATCCGATTGAGTTTGGAAACAGAAACTTAAAACGTCAATTTCTCGAAATGACTTCGAGACTACATATTTTCAGCTTTTGATGCAGAATCAAAATATATAAAAAGGGCTTCATAATGTTGAAAGAAATTCTAACTTCTGACAATTATTGGCGAAGATACATCCGTTTGAATTTGGAAACAGAAACTTAAAACGTCAATTTCTCGAAATGACTTCGAGACTACATATTTTCAGCTTTTGATGCAGAATCAAAATATATAAAAAGGGCTTCATAATGTTGAAAGAAATTCTAACTTCTGACAATTATTGGCGAAGATACATCCGTTTGAATTTGGAAACAGAAACTTCAAACGTAGATTTCTCGAAATGACTTCGCGACTACATATTTTCAGCTTTTGATGCAGAGTCAAAATATATGAAAAAGGCTTCATAATGTTGAAAGAAATTCTAACTTCTGACAATTATTGGCGAAGATACATCCGTTTGAATTTGGAAACAGAAACTTAAAACGTCAATTTCTCGAAATGACTTCGCGACTACATATTTTCAGCTTTTGATGCAGAGTCAAAATATATAAAAAGGGCTTCATAATGTTGAAAGAAATTCTAACTTCTGACAATTATTGGCGAAGATACATCCGTTTGAATTTGGAAACAGAAACTTAAAACGTCAATTTCTCGAAACGACTTCGCGACTACATATTTTCAGCTTTTGATGCAGAATCAAAGTATATAAAAAGGGCTTCATAATGTTGAAAGAAATTCTAACTTCTGACAATTATTGGCGAAGATACATCCGTTTGAATTTGGAAACAGAAACTTAAAACGTCAATTTCTCGAAATGACTTCGAGACTACATATTTTCAGCTTTTGATGCACAGTCAAAATATATAAAAAGGGCTTCATAATGTTGAAAGAAATTCTAACTTCTGACAATTATTGGCGAAGATACATCCGTTTGAATTTGGAAACAGAAACTTAAAACGTCAATTTCTCGAAATGACTTCGAGACTACATATTTTCAGCTTTTGATGCAGAATCAAAATATATAAAAAGGGCTTCATAGTGTTGAAAGAAATTCTAACTTCTGACAATTGTTGGCGAAGATACATCCGTTTGAATTTGGAAACAGAAACTTAAAACGTCAATTTCTCGAAATGACTTTGAGACTACATATTTTCAGCTTTTGATGCAGAATCAAAATATATAAAAAGGGCTTCATAATGTTGAAAGAAATTCCAACTGCTGACAATTATTGGCGAAGATACATCCGTTTGAATTTGGAAACAGAAACTTAAAACGTCAATTTCTCGAAATGACTTCGAGACTACATATTTTCAGCTTTTGATGCAGAGTCAAAATATATAAAAAGGGCTTTATAATGTTGAAAGAAATTCTAACTTCTGACAATGGTTGGCGAAGATACATCCGTTTGAATTTGGAAACAGAAACTTAAAACGTCAATTTCTCGAAATGACTTTGAGACTACATATTTTCAGCTTTTGATGCAGAGTCAAAATATATAAAAAGGGCTTCATAATGTTGAAAGAAATTCTAACTTCTGACAATTATTGGCGAAGATACATCCGTTTGAATTTGGAAACAGAAACTTAAAACGTCAATTTCTCGAAATGACTTCGAGACTACATATTTTCAGCTTTTGATGCAGAGTCAAAATATATAAAAAGGGCTTTATAATGTTGAAAGAAATTCTAACTTCTGACAATTATTGGCGAAGATACATCCGTTTGAATTTGGAAACAGAAACTTAAAACGTCGATTTCTCGAAATGACTTTGCAAGACTACATATTTTTAGCTTTTGATGCAGAGTCAAAATATATAAAAAGGGCTTCATAATGTTGAAAGAAATTCTAACTTCTGACAATTATTGGCGAAGATACATCCGTTTGAATTTGGGAAACAGGAACTTAAAACGTCGACTTCTCGAAATGACTTCGAGACTACATATTTTCAGCTTTTGATGCAGAATCAAAATATATAAAAAGGGCTTCATAATGTTGAAATAAATTCTAACTGCTGACAATTATTGGCGAAGATACATCCGTTTGAATTTGGAAACCAGAAACTTAAAACGTCAATTTCTCGAAATGACTTCGAGACTACATATTTTCAGCTTTTGATGCAGAGTCAAAATATATAAAAAGGGCTTCATAATGTTGAAAGAAATTCTGACTTCTGCCAATTATTGGCGAAGATACATCCGTTTGAATTTGGAAACAGAAACTTAACAGGTCAATTTCTCCAAATGACTTCGCGACTACATATTTTCAGCTTTTGATGCAGAGTCAAAATATATAAAAAGGGCTTCATAATGTTGAAAGAAATTCTGACTTCTGACAATTATTGGCGAAGATACATCCGTTTGAATTTGGGAAAATAAACTTAAAACGCCAATTTCTCGAAATGACTTCGAAACTACATATTTTTAGCTTTTGATGCAGAATCAAAATATATAAAAAGGGGTTCATAATGTTGAAAGAAATTCTAACTGCTGACAATTATTGGCGAAGATACATTCGTTTGAATTTGGAAACCGAAACTTAAAACGTCAATTTCTCGAAATGACTTCGCGACTACATATTTTCAGCTTTTGATGCAGAATCAAAATATATAAAAAGGGCTTCATAATGTTGAAAGAAATTCTAACTTCCGACAATTATTGGCGAAGATACATCCGTTTGAATTTGGAAACAGAAACTTAAAACGTCAATTTCTCGAAATGACTTCGAGACTACATATTTTCAGCTTTTGATGCAGAGTCAAAATATATAAAAAGGGCTTCATAATGTTGAAAGAAATTCTAACTTCTGACAATTATTGGCGAAGATACATCCGTTTGAATTTGGAAACAGAAACTTAAAACGTCAATTTCTCGAAATGACTTTGAGACTACATATTTTCAGCTTTTGATGCAGAGTCAAAATATATAAAAAGGGCTTCATAATGCTGAAAGAAATTCTAACTTCTGACAATTATTGGCGAAGATACATCCGTTTGAATTTGGGAAAATAAACTTAAAACGCCAATTTCTCGAAATGACTTCGAGACTACATATTTTCAGCTTTTGATGCAGAATCAAAATATATAAAAAGGGCTTCATAATGTTGAAAGAAATTCTAACTTCTGACAATTATTGGCGAAGATACATCCATTTGAATTTGGAAACAGAAACTTAAAACGTCAATTTCTCGAAATGACTTTGAGACTACATATTTTCAGCTTTTGATGCAGAGTCAAAATATATAAAAAGGGCTTCATAATGTTGAAAGAAATTCTAACTTCCGAATATTATTGGCGAAGATACATCCGTTTGAATTTGGAAACAGAAACTTAAAACGTCAATTTCTCGAAATGACTTCGAGACTACATATTTTCAGCTTTTGATGCAGAATCAAAATATATAAAAAGGGCTTCATAATGTTGAAAGAAATTGTAACTTCTGACAATTATTGGCGAAGATACATCCGTTTGAATTTGGAAACAGAAACTTAAAACGTCAATTTCTCGAAATGACTTCGAGACTACATATTTTCAGCTTTTGATGCATAGTCAAAATATATAAAAAGGGCTTCATAATGTTGAAAGAAATTCTAACTTCTGACAATTATTGGCGAAGATACATCCGTTTGAATTTGGAAACCGAAACTTAAAACGTCAATTTCTCTAAATGACTTCGAGACTACATATTTTCAGCTTTTGATGCAGGGTCAAAATATATAAAAAGGGCTTCATAATGTTGAAAGAAATTCTAACTTCTGACAATTATTGGCGAAGATACATCCATTTGAATTTGGAAACAGAAACTTAAAACGTCAATTTCTCGAAATGACTTCGAGACTACATATTTTCAGCTTTTGATGCAGAGTCAAAATATATAAAAAGGGCTTCATAATGTTGAAAGAAATTCTAACTTCTGACAATTATTGGCGAAGATACATCCGTTTGAATTTGGAAACAGAAACTTAAAACGTCAATTTCTCGAAATGACTTCGAGACTACATATTTTCAGCTTTTGATGCATAATCAAAATATATAAAAAGGGCTTCATAATGTTGAAAGAAATTCTAACTTCTGACAATTATTGGCGAAGATACATCCGTTTGAATTTGGAAACCAGAAACTTAAAACGTCAATTGCTCGAAATGACTTCGAGACTTCATATTTTCAGCTTTTGATGCAGGGTCAAAATATATAAAAAGGGCTTCATAATGTTGAAAGAAATTCTAACTTCTGACAATTATTGGCGAAGATACATCCGTTTGAATTTGGAAACAGAAACTTAAAACGTCAATTTCGCGAAATGACTTCGAGACTACATATTTTCAGCTTTTGATGCAGAATCAAAATATATAAAAGGGCTTCATAATGTTGAAAGAAATTCTAACTTCTGACAATTATTGGCGAAGATACATCCGTTTGAATTTGGAAACAGAAACTTAAAACGTCAATTTCTCGAAATGACTTCAAGACTACATATTTTCAGCTTTTGAAGCAGAGTCAAAATATATAAAAAGGGCTTCATAATGTTGAAAGAAATTCTAACTTCTGACAATTATTGGCGAAGATACATCCGTTTGAATTTGGAAACAGAAACTTAAAACGTCGACTTCTCGAAATGACTTCCAGACTACATATTTTCAGCTTTTGATGCAGAATCAAAATATATAAAAAGGGCTTCATAATGTTGAAATAAATTCTAACTGCTGACAATTATTGGCGAAGATACATCCGTTTGAATTTGGAAACCGAAACTTAAAACGTCAATTTCTCGAAATGACTTCGAGACTACATATTTTCAGCTTATGATGCAGAGTCAAAATATATAAAAAGGGCTTCATAATGTTGAAAGAAATTCTAACTTCTGACAATTATTGGCGAAGATACATCCGTTTGAATTTGGAAACAGAAACTTAAAACGTCGATTTCTCGAAATGACTTCGAGACTACATATTTGCAGCTTTTGATGCAGAGTCAAAATATACAAAAAGGGCTTCATAATGTTGAAAGAAATTCTGACTTCTGACAATTATTGGCGAAGATACATCCGTTTGAATTTGGAAACAGAAACTTAAAACGTCAATTTCTCGAAATGACTTCGAGACTACATATTTTCAGCTTTTGATGCAGAGTCAAAATATATAAAAAGGGCTTCATAATGTTGAAAGAAATTCTAACTTCTGACAATTATTGGCGAAGATACATCCGTTTGAATTTGGAAACCGAAACTTAAAACGTCAATTTCTCTAAATGACTTCGAGACTACATATTTTCAGATTTTGATGCAGGGTCAAAATATATAAAAAGGGCTTCATAATGTTGAAAGAAATTCTAACTTCTGACAATTATTGGCGAAGATACATCCGTTTGAATTTGGAAACAGAAACTTAACAGGTCAATTTCTCCAAATGACTTCGCGACTACATATTTTCAGCTTTTGATGCAGAGTCAAAATATATAAAAAGGGCTTCATAATGTTGAAAGAAATTCTAACTTCTGACAATTATTGGCGAAGATACATCCGTTTGAATTTGGAAACAGAAACTTAAAACGTCGACTTCTCGAAATGACTTCGAGACTACATATTTTCAGCTTTTGATGCAGAATCAAAATATATAAAAACGGCTTCATAATGTTGACATAAATTCTAACTTTTGACAATTATTGGCGAAGATACAACCGTTTGAATTTGGAAACAGAAACTTAAAACGTCAATTTCTCGAAATGACTTCAAGACTACCTGTTTTCAGCTTATGATGCAGAGTCAAAATATATAAAAAGGGCTTCATAATGTTGAAAGAAATTCTAACTTCTGACAATTATTGGCGAAGATACATCCGTTTGAATTTGGAAACCGAAACTTAAAACGTCGATTTCTCGAAATGACTTCGCGACTATATATTTTCAGCTTTTGATGCAGAGTCAAAATATATAAAAAGGGCTTCATAATGTTGAAAAAAATTCTGACTTCTGACAATTATTGGCGAAGATACATCCGTTTGAACTTGGAAACAGAAACTTAAAACGTCAATTTCTCGAAATGACTTCGAGACTACATATTTTCAGCTTTTGATGCAGAATCAAAATATACAAAAAGGGCTTCATAATGTTGAAAGAAATTCTAACTTCTGACAATTATTGGCGAAGATACATCCGTTTGAATTTGGAAACAGAAACTTAAAACGTCAATTTCTCGAAATGACTTCGAGACTACATATTTTCAGCTTTTGATGCAGAGTCAAAATATATAAAAAGGGCTTCATAATGTTGAAAGAAATTCTAACTTCTGACAATTATTGGCGAAGATACATCCGTTTGAATTTGGAAACAGAAACTTAACAGGTCAATTTCTCCAAATGACTTCGCGACTACATATTTTCAGCTTTTGATGCAGAGTCAAAATATATAAAAAGGGCTTCATAATGTTGAAAGAAATTCTAACTTCTGACAATTATTGGCGAAGATACATCCGTTTGAATTTGGAAACCGAAACTTAAAACGTCAATTTCTCTAAATGACTTCGAGACTACATATTTTCAGATTTTGATGCAGAGTCAAAATATATAAAAAGGGCTTCATAATGTTGAAAGAAATTCTAACTTCTGACAATTATTGGCGAAGATACATCCGTTTGAATTTGGAAACAGAAACTTAAAACGTCAATTTCGCGAAATGACTTCGAGACTACATATTTTCAGCTTTTGATGCAGAATCAAAATATATAAAAAGGGCTTCATAATGTTGAAAGAAATTCTAACTTCTGACAATTATTGGCGAAGATACATCCGTTTGAATTTGGAAACAGAAACTTAAAACGTCAATTTCTCGAAATGACTTCGCGACTACATATTTTCAGCTTTTGATGCAGGGTCAAAATATATAAAAAAGGCTTCATAATGTTGAAAGAAATTCTAACTTCTGACAATTATTGGCGAAGATACATCCGTTTGAATTTGGAAACAGAAACTTAAAACGTCAATTTCTCGAAATGACTTCAAGACTATATATTTTCAGCTTTTGAAGCAGAGTCAAAATATATAAAAAGGGCTTCATAATGTTGAAAGAAATTCTAACTTCTGACAATTATTGGCGAAGATACATCCGTTTGAATTTGGAAACAGAAACTTAAAACGTCGACTTCTCGAAATGACTTCCAGACTACATATTTTCAGCTTTTGATGCAGAATCAAAATATATAAAAAGGGCTTCATAATGTTGAAATAAATTCTAACTGCTGACAATTATTGGCGAAGATACATCCGTTTGAATTTGGAAACCGAAACTTAAAACGTCAATTTCTCGAAATGACTTCGAGACTACATATTTTCAGCTTATGATGCAGAGTCAAAATATATAAAAAGGGCTTCATAATGTTGAAAGAAATTCTGACTTCTGCCAATTATTGGCGAAGATACATCCGTTTGAATTTGGAAACCGAAACTTAACAGGTCAATTTCTCCAAATGACTTCGCGACTACATATTTTCAGCTTTTGATGCAGAGTCAAAATATATAAAAAGGGCTTCATAATGTTGAAAGAAATTCTGACTTCTGACAATTATTGGCGAAGATACATCCGTTTGAATTTGGGAAAATAAACTTAAAACGCCAATATCTCGAAATGACTTCGAGACTACATATTTTCAGCTTTTGATGCAGAATCAAAATATATAAAAAGGGCTTCATAATGTTGAAAGAAATTCTAACTTCTGACAATTATTGGCGAAGATACATCCGTTTGAATTTGGAAACCGAAACTTAAAACGTCAATTTCTCGAAATGACTTTGAGACTACATATTTTCAGCTTTTGATGCAGAATCAAAATATATAAAAAGGGCTTCATAATGTTGAAAGAAATTCTAACTTCCGAATATTATTGGCGAAGATACATCCGTTTGAATTTGGAAACAGAAACTTAAAACGTCAATTTCTCGAAATGACTTCGAGACTACATATTTTCAGCTTTTGATGCAGAGTCAAAATATATAAAAAGGGCTTCATAATGTTGAAAGAAATTCTAACTTCTGACAATTATTGGCGAAGATACATCCGTTTGAATTTGGAAACAGAAACTTAAAACGTCAATTTCTCGAAATGACTTCGAGACTACATATTTTCAGCTTTTGATGCATAGTCAAAATATATAAAAAGGGCTTCATAATGTTGAAAGAAATTCTAACTTCTGACAATTATTGGCGAAGATACGTCCGTTTGAATTTGGGAAAATAAACTTAAAACGCCAATATCTCGAAATGACTTCGAGACTACATATTTTCAGCTTTTGATGCAGAATCAAAATATATAAAAAGGGCTTCATAATGTTGAAAGAAATTCTAACTTCTGACAATTATTGGCGAAGATACATCCGTTTGAATTTGGAAACCGAAACTTAAAACGTCAATTTCTCGAAATGACTTTGAGACTACATATTTTCAGCTTTTGATGCAGAATCAAAATATATAAAAAGGGCTTCATAATGTTGAAAGAAATTCTAACTTCCGAATATTATTGGCGAAGATACATCCATTTGAATTTGGAAACAGAAACTTAAAACGTCAATTTCTCGAAATGACTTCGAGACTACATATTTTCAGCTTTTGATGCAGAGTCAAAATATATAAAAAGGGCTTCATAATGTTGAAAGAAATTGTAACTTCTGACAATTATTGGCGAAGATACATCCGTTTGAATTTGGAAACAGAAACTTAAAACGTCAATTTCTCGAAATGACTTCGAGACTACATATTTTCAGCTTTTGATGCATAGTCAAAATATATAAAAAGGGCTTCATAATGTTGAAAGAAATTCTAACTTCTGACAATTATTGGCGAAGATACATCCGTTTGAATTTGGAAACCGAAACTTAAAACGTCAATTTCTCGAAATGACTTCGAGACTACATATTTTCAGCTTTTGATGCAGGGTCAAAATATATAAAAAGGGCTTCATAATGTTGAAAGAAATTCTAACTTCTGACAATTATTGGCGAAGATACATCCATTTGAATTTGGAAACAGAAACTTAAAACGTCAATTTCTCGAAATGACTTCGAGACTACATATTTTCAGCTTTTGATGCAGAGTCAAAATATATAAAAAGGGCTTCATAATGTTGAAAGAAATTCTAACTTCTGACAATTATTGGCGAAGATACATCCGTTTGAATTTGGAAACAGAAACTTAAAACGTCAATTTCTCGAAATGACTTCGAGACTACATATTTTCAGCTTTTGATGCATAGTCAAAATATATAAAAAGGGCTTCATAATGTTGAAAGAAATTCTAACTTCTGACAATTATTGGCGAAGATACATCCGTTTGAATTTGGAAACCGAAACTTAAAACGTCAATTTCTCGAAATGACTTCGAGACTTCATATTTTCAGCTTTTGATGCAGGGTCAAAATATATAAAAAGGGCTTCATAATGTTGAAAGAAATTCTAACTTCTGACAATTATTGGCGAAGATACATCCGTTTGAATTTGGAAACAGAAACTTAAAACGTCAATTTCGCGAAATGACTTCGAGACTACATATTTTCAGCTTTTGATGCAGGATCAAAATATATAAAAGGGCTTCATAATGTTGAAAGAAATTCTAACTTCTGACAATTATTGGCGAAGATACATCCGTTTGAATTTGGAAACAGAAACTTAAAACGTCAATTTCTCGAAATGACTTCAAGACTACATATTTTCAGCTTTTGAAGCAGAGTCAAAATATATAAAAAGGGCTTCATAATGTTGAAAGAAATTCTAACTTCTGACAATTATTGGCGAAGATACATCCGTTTGAATTTGGAAACAGAAACTTAAAACGTCGATTTCTCGAAATGACTTCCAGACTACATATTTTCAGCTTTTGATGCAGAATCAAAATATATAAAAAGGGCTTCATAATGTTGAAATAAATTCTAACTGCTGACAATTATTGGCGAAGATACATCCGTTTGAATTTGGAAACCGAAACTTAAAACGTCAATTTCTCGAAATGACTTCGAGACTACATATTTTCAGCTTATGATGCAGAGTCAAAATATATAAAAAGGGCTTCATAATGTTGAAAGAAATTCTAACTTCTGACAATTATTGGCGAAGATACATCCGTTTGAATTTGGAAACAGAAACTTAAAACGTCAACTTCTCGAAATGACTTCGAGACTACATCCGAGTATTTTCAGCTTTTGATGCAGAGTCAAAATATATAAAAAGGGCTTCATAATGTTGAAAGAAATTCTAACTTCTGACAATTATTGGCGAAGATACATCCGTTTGAATTTGGAAACAGAAACTTAAAACGTCAATTTCTCGAAATGACTTCGACACTACATATTTTCAGCTTTTGATGCAGAATCAAAATATATAAAAAGGGCTTCATAATGTTGAAAGAAATTCTAACTTCTGACAATTATTGGCGAAGATACATCCGTTTGAATTTGGAAACAGAAACTTAAAACGTCAATTTCTCGAAATGACTTCCAGACTACATATTTTCAGCTTTTGATGCAGAGTCAAAATATATAAAAAGGGCTTCATAATGTTGAAAGAAATTCTAACTTCTGACAATTATTGGCGAAGATACATTCGTTTGAATTTGGAAACAGAAACTTAAAACGTCGATTTCTCGAAATGACTTCAAGACTACATATTTTCAGCTTTTGATGCAGAGTCAAAATATATAAAAAGGGCTTCATAATGTTGAAAGAAATTCTAACTTCTGACAATTATTGGCGAAGATACATCCGTTTGAATTTGGAAACAGAAACTTAAAACGTCAATTTCGCGAAATGACTTCGAGACTACATATTTTCAGCTTTTGATGCAGAATCAAAATATATAAAAGGGCTTCATAATGTTGAAAGAAATTCTAACTTCTGACAATTATTGGCGAAGATACATCCGTTTGAATTTGGAAACCGAAACTTAAAACGTCAATTTCTCGAAATGACTTCGAGACTACATATTTTCAGCTTTTGATGCAGAGTCAAAATATATAAAAAGGGCTTCATAATGTTGAAAGAAATTCTAACTTCTGACAATTATTGGCGAAGATACATCCGTTTGAATTTGGAAACAGAAACTTAACAGGTCAATTTCTCCAAATGACTTCGCGACTACATATTTTCAGCTTTTGATGCAGAGTCAAAATATATAAAAAGGGCTTCATAATGTTGAAAGAAATTCTGACTTCTGACAATTATTGGCGAAGATACGTCCGTTTGAATTTGGGAAAATAAACTTAAAACGCCAATATCTCGAAATGACTTCGAGACTACATATTTTCAGCTTTTGATGCAGAATCAAAATATATAAAAAGGGCTTCATAATGTTGAAAGAAATTCTAACTTCTGACAATTATTGGCGAAGATACATCCGTTTGAATTTGGAAATAGAAACTTAAAACGTCAATTTCTCGAAATGACTTCAAGACTACATATTTTCAGCTTTTGATGCAGAGTCAAAATATATAAAAAGGGCTTCATAATGTTGAAAGAAATTCTGAGTTCTGCCAATTATTGGCGAAGATACATCCGTTTGAATTTGGAAACCGAAACTTAAAACGTCAATTTCTCGAAATGACTTTGAGACTACATATTTTCAGCTTTTGATGCAGAATCAAAATATATAAAAAGGGCTTCATAATGCTCAAAGAAATTCTAACTTCTGAAAATATTATTGGCGAAGATACATCCATTTGAATTTGGAAACAGAAACTTAAAACGTCAATTTCTCGAAATGACTTCGAGACTACATATTTTCAGCTTTTGATGCAGAGTCAAAATATATAAAAAGGGCTTCATAATGTTGAAAGAAATTCTAACTTCTGACATTATTATTGGCGAAGATACATCCGTATGAATTTGGAAACAGAAACTTAAAACGTCAATTTCTCGAAATGACTTCGAGACTACATATTTTCAGCTTTTGATGCAGAGTCAAAATATATAAAAAGGGCTTCATAATGTTGAAAGAAATTCTAACTTCTGACAATTATTGGCGAAGATACATCCGTTTGAATTTGGAAACAGAAACTTTAAACGTCAATTTCTCGAAATGACTTCGAGACTACATATTTTCAGCTTTTGATGCAGAATCAAAATATATAAAAAGGGCTTCATAATGTTGAAAGAAATTCTAACTTCTGACAATTATTGGCGAAGATTCATCCGTTTGAATTTAGAAACAGAAACTTAAAACGTCAATTTCTCGAAATGACTTCGAGACTACATATTTTCAGCTTTTGATGCAGAGTCAAAATATATAAAAAGGGCTTCATAATGTTGAAAGAAATTCTAACTTCTGACAATTATTGGCGAAGATACATCCGTTTGAATTTGGAAACAGAAACTTAAAACGTCAATTTCGCGAAATGACTTCGAGACTACATATTTTCAGCTTTTGATGCAGAATCAAAATATATAAAAAGGGCTTCATAATGTTGAAAGAAATTCTAACTTCTGACAATTATTGGCGAAGATACATCCGTTTGAATTTGGAAACCGAAACTTAAAACGTCAATTTCTCGAAATGACTTCGAGACTACATATTTTCAGCTTTTGATGCAGAGTCAAAATATATAAAAATGGCTTCATAATGTTGAAAGAAATTCTAACTTCTGACAATTATTGGCGAAGATACATCCGTTTGAATTTGGAAACAGAAACTTAACAGGTCATTTTCTCCAAATCACTTCGCGACTACATATTTTCAGCTTTTGATGCAGAGTCAAAATATATAAAAAGGGCTTCATAATGTTGAAAGAAATTCTAACTTCTGACAATTATTGGCGAAGATACATCCGTTTGAATTTGGAAACAGAAACTTAAAACGTCAATTTCTCGAAATGACTTCGAGACTACATATTTTCAGCTTTTGATGCAGAGTCAAAATATATAAAAAGGGCTTCATAATGTTGAAAGAAATTCTAACTTCTGACAATTATTGGCGAAGATACATCCGTTTGAATTTGGAAACAGAAACTTAAAACGTCAATTTCTCGAAATGACTTCGAGACTACATATTTTCAGCTTTTGATGCAGAATCAAAATATATAAAAAGGGCTTCATAATGTTGAAAGAAATTCTAACTTCTGACAATTATTGGCGAAGATACATCCGTTTGAATTTGGAAACAGAAACTTAAAACGTCAATTTCTCGAAATGACTTCGAGACTACATATTTTCAGCTTTTGATGCAGAATCAAAATATATAAAAAGGGCTTCATAATGTTGAAAGAAATTCTAACTTCTGACAATTATTGGCGAAGATACATCCGTTTGAATTTAGAAACAGAAACTTAAATCGCCAATTTCTCTAAATGACTTCGAGACTACATATTTTCAGCTTTTGATGCAGGGTCAAAATATATAAAAAGGGCTTCATAATGTTGAAAGAAATTCTAACTTCTGACAATTATTGGCGAAGATACATCCGTTTGAATTTGGAAACAGAAACTTAAAACGTCGATTTCTCGAAATGACTTCGCGACTATATATTTTCAGCTTTTGATGCAGAGTCAAAATATATAAAAAGGGCTTCATAATGTTGAAAGAAATTCTGACTTCTGACAATTATTGGCGAAGATACATCCGTTTGAATTTGGAAACAGAAACTTAAAACGTCGATTTCTCGAAATGACTTCGAGACTACATATTTTCAGCTTTTGATGCAGAATCAAAATATATAAAAAGGGCTTCATAATGTTGAAAGAAATTCTAACTTCTGACAATTATTGGCGAAGATACATCCGTTTGAATTTGGAAACAGAAACTTAACAGGTCAATTTCTCCAAATGACTTCGCGACTACATATTTTCAGCTTTTGATGCAGAGTCAAAATATATAAAAAGGGCTTCATAATGTTGAAAGAAATTCTGACTTCTGACAATTATTGGCGAAGATACGTCCGTTTGAATTTGGGAAAATAAACTTAAAACGCCAATATCTCGAAATGACTTCGAGACTACATATTTTCAGCTTTTGATGCAGAATCAAAATATATAAAAAGGGCTTCATAATGTTGAAAGAAATTCTAACTTCTGACAATTATTGGCGAAGATACATCCGTTTGAATTTGGAAACAGAAACTTAAAACGTCAATTTCTCGAAATGACTTTGAGACTACATATTTTCAGCTTTTGATGCAGAATCAAAATATATAAAAAGGGCTTCATAATGTTGAAAGAAATTCTAACTTCCGAATATTATTGGCGAAGATACATCCATTTGAATTTGGAAACAGAAACTTAAAACGTCAATTTCTCGAAATGACTTCGAGACTACATATTTTCAGCTTTTGATGCAGAGTCAAAATATATAAAAAGGGCTTCATAATGTTGAAAGAAATTCTAACTTCTGACAATTATTGGCGAAGATACATCCGTTTGAATTTGGAAACAGAAACTTAAAACGTCAATTTCTCGAAATGACTTCGAGACTACATATTTTCAGCTTTTAATGCATAGTCAAAATATATAAAAAGGGCTTCATAATGTTGAAAGAAATTCTAACTTCTGACAATTATTGGCGAAGATACATCCGTTTGAATTTGGAAACAGAAACTTAAAACGTCAATTTCTCGAAATGACTTCGAGACTACATATTTTCAGCTTTTGATGCAGAGTCAAAATATATAAAAAGGGCTTCATAATGTTGAAAGAAATTCTAACTTCTGACAATTATTGGCGAAGATACATCCATTTGAATTTGGAAACAGAAACTTAAAACGTCAATTTCTCGAAATGACTTCGAGACTACATATCTTCAGCTTTTGATGCAGAGTCAAAATATATAAAAAGGGCTTCATAATGTTGAAAGAAATTCTAACTTCTGACAATTATTGGCGAAGATACATCCGTTTGAATTTGGAAACAGAAACTTAAAACGTCAATTTCTCGAAATGACTTCGAGACTACATATTTTCAGCTTTTGATGCAGGGTCAAAATATATAAAAAGTGCTTTATAATGTTGAAAGAAATTCTAACTTCTGACAATTATTGGCGAAGATACATTCGTTTGAATTTGGAAACAGAAACTTAAAACGTCGATTTCTCGAAATGACTTCAAGACTACATATTTTCAGCTTTTGATGCAGAATCAAAATATATAAAAAGGGCTTCATAATGTTAAAAGAAATTCTAACTTCTGACAATTATTGGCGAAGATACATCCGTTTGAATTTGGAAACAGAAACTTAAAACGTCAATTTCTCGAAATGACTTCGAGACTACATATTTTGAGCTTTTGATGCAGAGTCAAAATATATAAAAAGGGCTTCATAATGTTGAAAGAAATTCTAACTTCTGACAATTATTGGCGAAGATACATCCGTTTGAATTTGGAAACAGAAACTTAAAACGTCAATTTCTCGAAATGACTTTGAGACTACATATTTTCAGCTTTTGATGCAGAATCAAAATATATAAAAAGGGCTTCATAATGTTGAAAGAAATTCTACCTTCCGAATATTATTGGCGAAGATACATCCGTTTGAATTTGGAAACAGAAACTTAAAACGTCAATTTCTCGAAATGACTTCGAGACTACATATTTTCAGCTTTTGATGCAGAGTCAAAATATATAAAAAGGGCTTCATAATGTTGAAAGAAATTCTAACTTCTGACAATTATTGGCGAAGATACATACATTTGAATTTGGAAACAGAAACTTAACAGGTCAATTTCTCCAAATGACTTCGCGACTACATATTTTCAGCTTTTGATGCAGAGTCAAAATATATAAAAAGGGCTTCATAATGTTGAAAGAAATTCTAACTTCTGACAATTATTGGCGAAGATACATCCGTTTGAATTTGGAAACAGAAACTTAAAACGTCAATTTCTCGAAATGACTTCGAGACTACATATTTTCAGCTTTTGATGCAGAGTCAAAATATATAAAAAGGGCTTCATAATGTTGAAAGAAATTCTAACTTCTGACAATTATTGGCGAAGATACATACATTTGAATTTGGAAACAGAAACTTAACAGGTCAATTTCTCCAAATGACTTCGCGACTACATATTTTCAGCTTTTGATGCAGAGTCAAAATATATAAAAAGGGCTTCATAAATGTTGAAAGAAATTCTGACTTCTGACAATTATTGGCGAAGATACGTCCGTTTGAATTTGGGAAAATAAACTTAAAACGCCAATATCTCGAAATGACTTCGAGACTACATATTTTCAGCTTTTGATGCAGAATCAAAATATATAAAAAGGGCTTCATAATGTTGAAAGAAATTCTGACTTCTGACAATTATTGGCGAAGATACATCCGTTTGAATTTGGAAATAGAAACTTAAAACGTCAGTTTCTCGAAATGACTTCAAGACTACATATTTTCAGCTTTTGATGCAGAGTCAAAATATATAAAAAGGGCTTCATAATGTTGAAAGAAATTCTAACTTCTGACAATTATTGGCGAAGATACATCCGTTTGAATTTGGAAACAGAAACTTAAAACGTCAATTTCTCGAAATGACTTTGAGACTACATATTTTCAGCTTTTGATGCAGAATCAAAATATATAAAAAGGGCTTCATAATGTTGAAAGAAATTCTAACTTCCGAATATTATTGGCGAAGATACATCCATTTGAATTTGGAAACAGAAACTTAAAACGTCAATTTCTCGAAATGACTTCGAGACTACATATTTTCAGCTTTTGATGCAGAGTCAAAATATATAAAAAGGGCTTCATAATGTTGAAAGAAATTCTAACTTCTGACAATTATTGGCGAAGATACATCCGTTTGAATTTGGAAACAGAAACTTAAAACGTCAATTTCTCGAAATGACTTCGAGACTACATATTTTCAGCTTTTGATGCAGAGTCAAAATATATAAAAAGGGGTTCATAATATTGAAAGAAATTCTAACTTCTGACAATTATTGGCGAAGATACATCCGTTTGAATTTGGAAACATAAACTTAAAACGTCGATTTCTCGAAATGACTTCGAGACTACATATTTTCAGCTTTTGATGCAGAATCAAAATATATAAAAAGGGCTTCATAATGTTGAAACAGAAACTTAAAACGTCAATTTCTCGAAATGACTTTGAGACTACATATTTTCAGCTTTTGATGCAGAGTCAAAAAATATAAAAAGGGCTTCATAATGTTGAAAGAAATTCTGACTTCTGACAATTATTGGCGAAGATACATCCGTTTGAATTTGGAAACAGAAACTTAAAACGTCAATTTCTCGAAATGACTTCGAGACTACATATTTTCAGCTTTTTGATGCAGAGTCAAAATATATAAAAAGTGCTTTCATAATGTTGAAAAGAAATTCTAACTTCAGACAATTATTTGGGGAAGATACATCCGTTTTGAATTTGGAAACAGAAACTTAACACGTCAAGTTCTCGAAACGACTTTCGAGACTACATATCTTCAGCTTTTGATGCAGAGTCAAAATATATAAAAAGGGCTTCATAATGTTGAAAGAAATTCTAACTTCTGACAATTATTGGCGAAGATACATCCGTTTGAATTTGGAAACAGAAACTTAAAACGTCAATTTCTCGAAATGACTTCGAGACTACATATTTTCAGCTTTTGATGCAGAATCAAAATATATAAAAAGGGCTTGATAATGTTGAAAGAAATTCTAACTTCTGACAATTATTGGCGAAGATACATCCGGTTGAATTTGGAAACAGAAACTTAAAACGTCAATTTCTCGAAATGACTTCGAGACTACATATTTTCAGCTTTTGATGCAGAGTCAAAATATATAAAAGGGGCTTCATAATGTTGAAAGAAATTCTAACTTCTGACAATTATTGGCGAAGATACATTCGTTTGAATTTGGAAACAGAAACTTAAAACGTCGATTTCTCGAAATGACTTCAAGACTACATATTTTCAGCTTTTGATGCAGAGTCAAAATATATAAAAAGGGCTTCATAATGTTGAAAGAAATTCTGACTTCTGCCAATTATTGGCGAAGATACATCCGTTTGAATTTGGAAACAGAAACTTAAAACGTCAATTTCTCGAAATGACTTCGCGACTACATATTTTCAGCTTTTGATGCAGAGTCAAAATATATAAAAAGGGCTTCATAATGTTGAAAGAAATTCTAACTTCTGACAATTATTGGCGAAGATACATTTGTTTGAATTTGGAAACAGAAACTTAAAACGTCAATTTCGCGAAATGACTTCGAGACTACATATTTTCAGCTTTTGATGCAGAATCAAAATATATAAAAAGGGCTTCATAATGTTGAAAGACATTTTAACTTCTGACAATTATTGGCGAAGATACATCCGTTTGAATTTGGAAACAGAAACTTAAAACGTCGATTTCTCGAAATGACTTCGAGACTACATATTTTCAGCTTTTGATGCAGAATCAAAATATATAAAAGGGATTCATAATGTTGAAAGAAATTCTAACTTCTGACAATGATTGGCGAAGATACATCCGTTTGTGTTTGGAAACAGAAACTTAAAACGTCAATTTCTCGAAATGACTTCGAGACTACATATTTTCAGCTTTTGATGCAGAGTCAAAATATATAAAAAGGGCTTCATAATGTTGAAAGAAATTCTAACTTCTGACAATTATTGGCGAAGATACATCCGTTTGAATTTGGAAACAGAAACTTAAAACGTCGATTTCTCGAAATGACTTCGCGACTATATATTTTCAGCTTTTGATGCAGAGTCAAAATATATAAAAAGGGCTTCATAATGTTGAAAGAAATTCTGACTTCTGACAATTATTGGCGAAGATACATCCGTTTGAATTTGGAAACAGAAACTTAAAACGTCGATTTCTCGAAATGACTTCGAGACTACATATTTTCAGCTTTTGATGCAGAATCAAAATATATAAAAAGGGCTTCATAATGTTGAAAGAAATTCTAACTTCTGACAATTATTGGCGAAGATACATCCGTTTGAATTTGGAAACAGAAACTTAAAACGTCAATTTCTCGAAATGACTTCGAGACTACATATTTTCAGCTTTTGATGCAGAGTCAAAATATATAAAAAGGGCTTCATAATGTTGAAAGAAATTCTGACTTCTGACAATTATTGGCGAAGATACATCCGTTCGAATTTGGGAAAATAAACTTAAAACGCCAATATCTCGAAATGACTTCGAGACTACATATTTTCAGCTTTTCATGCAGAATCAAAATATATAAAAAGGGCTTCATAATGTTGAAAGAAATTCTAACTTCTGGCACTTATTGGCGAAGATACATCCGTTTGAATTTGGAAACAGAAACTTAAAACGTCAATTTCTCGAAATGACTTCAAGACTACATATTTTCAGCTTTTGATGCAGAGTCAAAATATATAAAAAGGGCTTCATAATGTTGAAAGAAATTCTGACTTCTGACAATTATTGGCGAAGATACATCCGTTTGAATTTGGGAAAATAAACTTAAAACGCCAATATCTCGAAATGACTTCGAGACTACATATTTTCAGCTTTTGATGCAGAGTCAAAATATATAAAAAGGGCTTCATAATGTTGAAAGAAATTCTAACTTCTGACAATTATTGGCGAAGATACATCCGTTTGAATTTGGAAACAGAAACTTAACAGGTCAATTTCTCCAAATGACTTCGCGACTACATATTTTCAGCTTTTGATGCAGAGTCAAAATATATAAAAAGGGCTTCATAATGTTGAAAGAAATTCTGACTTCTGACAATTATTGGCGAAGATACATCCGTTTGAATTTGGGAAAATAAACTTAAAACGCCAATATCTCGAAATGACTTCGAGACTACATATTTTCAGCTTTTGATGCAGAATCAAAATATATAAAAAGGGCTTCATAATGTTGAAAGAAATTCTAACTTCTGACAATTATTGGCGAAGATACATCCGTTTGAATTTGGAAGCAGAAACTTAAAACGTCAATTTCTCGAAATGGCTTTGCGACTACATATTTTTAGCTTTTGATGCAGAATCAAAATATATTAAAAGGGCTTCATAATGTTGAAAGAAATTCTAACTGCTGACAATTATTGGCGAAGATACATCCGTTTGAATTTGGAAACAGAAACTTAAAACGTCGATTTCTCGAAATGACTTCAAGACTACATATTTTCAGCTTTTGATGCAGAATCAAAATATATTAAAAGGGCTTCATAATGTTGAAAGAAATTCTAACTGCTGACAATTATTGGCGAAGAAACATCCGTTTGAATTTGGAAACAGAAACTTAAAACGTCAATTTCTCGAAATGACTTCGAGACTACATATTTTCAGCTTTTGATGCAGAATCAACATATATAAAAAGGGCTTCATAATGTTCAAAAAAATTCTAACTTCTGACAATTATTGGCGAAGATACATCCGTTTGAATTTGGAAACAGAAACTTAACAGGTCAATTTCTCCAATTGACGTCGCGACTACATATTTTCAGCTTTTGATGCAGAGTCAAAATATATAAAAAGGGCTTCATAATGTTGAAAGAAATTCTGACTTCTGACAATTATTGGCGAAGATACATCCGTTCGAATTTGGGAAAATAAACTTAAAACGCCAATATCTCGAAATGACTTCGAGACTACATATTTTCAGCTTTTCATGCAGAATCAAAATATATAAAAAGGGCTTCATAATGTTGAAAGAAATTCTAACTTCTGGCACTTATTGGCGAAGATACATCCGTTTGAATTTGGAAACAGAAACTTAAAACGTCAATTTCTCGAAATGACTTCAAGACTACATATTTTCAGCTTTTGATGCAGAATCAAAATATATTAAAAGGGCTTCATAATGTTGAAAGAAATTCTAACTGCTGACAATTATTGGCGAAGATACATCCGTTTGAATTTGGAAACAGAAACTTAAAACGTTAATTTCTCGAAATGACTTCATGACTACATATTTTCAGCTTTTGATGCAGAATCAAAATATATTAAAAGGGCTTCATAATGTTGAAAGAAGTTCTAACTGCTGACAATTATTGGCGAAGATACATCCGGTTGAATTTGGAAACAGAAACTTAAAACGTCAATTTCTCGAAATGACTTCGCGACTACATATTTTCAGCCTTTGATGCAGAATAAAAATATATAAAAAGGGCTTCATAATGTTGAAAGAAATTCTAACTTCTGACAATTATTGACGAAGATACATCCGTTTGAATTTGGAAACAGCGACTTAAAACGTCGATTTCTCGAAATGACTTCGTGATTACATATTTTCAGCTTTTGATGCAGAATCAAAATATATAAAAAGGGCTTCATAATGTTGAAAGAAATTCTAACTTCTGACAATTATTGGCGAAGATACATCCGTTTGAATTTGGAAAAGGAAACTTAAAACGTCAATTTTTCGAAATGACTTCAAGACTACATATTTTCAGCTATTGATGCAGAATCAAAATATATTAAAAGGGATTCATAATGTTGAAAGAAATTCTAACTGCTGACAATTATTGGCGAAGATACATCCGTTTGAATTTGGAAACAGAAACTTAAAACGTCAAAAATCTCGAAATGACTTCAAGACTACATATTTTCATCTTTTGATGCAGAATCAAAATATATTAAAAGGGCTTCATAATGTTGAAAGAAATTCTAACTGCTGACAATTATTGGCGAAGATACATCCGGTTGAATTTGGAAACAGAAACTTAAAACGTCAATTTCTCGAAATGACTTCGCGACTACATATTTTCAGCTTTTGATGCAGAGTCAAAATATATAAAAAGGGCTTCATAATGTTGAAAGAAATTCTAACTTCTGACAATTATTGGCGAAGATACATCCGTTTGAATTTGGAAACAGAAACTTAAACTGCTTATATCTCGAAATGACTTTGAGACTACATATTTTCAGCCTTTGATGCAGAATCAAAATATATTAAATGGGCTTCATAATGTTGAAAGAAATTCTGACTTCTGACAATTATTGGCGAAGATACATCCGTTTGAATTTGGGAAAATGAACTTAAAACGCCAATATCTCGAAATGACTTCGAGACTACATATTTTCAGCTTTTGATGCACAGTCAAAATATATAAAAACGCCTTCATAATGTTGAAAGAAATTCTAACTTCTGACAATTATTGGTGAAGATACATCCATTTGAATTTGGAAACCGAAATTTAAAACGTCAATTTCTCGAAATGACTTCGAGACTAAATATTTTCAGCTT
The DNA here is from genome assembly GCF_018153295.1 of Drosophila grimshawi. Lineage (NCBI taxonomy): Eukaryota > Metazoa > Arthropoda > Insecta > Diptera > Drosophilidae > Drosophila > Drosophila grimshawi. Next base: position 29,254 of record NW_025062925.1, read on the forward strand.
TTGATGCAGAGTCAAAATATATAAAAAGGGCTTCATAATGTTGAAAGAAATTCTAACTTCTGACAATTATTGGCGAAGATACATCCGTTTGAATTTGGAAACAGAAACTTAACAGGTCAATTTCTCAAAATGACTTCGCGACTACATATTTTCAGCTTTTGATGCAGAGTCAAAATATATAAAAAGGGCTTCATAATGTTGAAAGAAATTCTAACTTCTGACAATTATTGGCGAAGATACATCCGTTTGAATTTGGGAAAATAAACTTAAAACGCCAATATCTCGAAATGACTTCAAGACTACATATTTGCAGCTTTTGATGCAGAATCAAAATATATTAAATGGGCTTCATAATGTTGAAAGAAATTCTAACTGCTGACAATTATTGGCGAAGATACATCCGGTTGAATTTGGAAACAGAAACTTAAAACGTCAATTTCTCGAAATGACTTCGCGACTACATATTTTCAGCTTTTGATGCAGAGTCAAAATATATAAAAAGGGCTTCATAATGTTGAAAGAAACTCTAACTTCTGACAATTATTGGCGAAGATACATCCGTTTGAATTTGGAAACAGAAACTTAAAACGTCAATTTCTCGAAATGACTTCGAGACTACATATTTTCAGCTTTTGATGCATAGTCAAAATATATAAAAAGGGCTTCATAATGTTGAAAGAAATTCTAACTTCTGACAATTATTGGCGAAGATACATCCGTTTGAATTTGGAAACAGAAACTTAAAACGTCAATTTCTCGAAATGACTTCGAGACTACATATTTTCAGCTTTTCATGCAGAGTCAAAATATATAAAAAGGGCTTCATAATGTTGAAAGAAATTCTAACTTCTGACAATTATTGGCGAAGATACATCCATTTGAATTTGGAAACAGAAACTTAAAACGTCAATTTCTCGAAATGACTTCGAGACTACATATTTTCAGCTTTTGATGCAGAGTCAAAATATATAAAAAGGGCTTCATAATGTTGAAAGAAACTCTAACTTCTGACAATTATTGGCGAAGATACATCCGTTTGAATTTGGAAACAGAAACTTAAGACGTCAATTTCTCGAAATGACTTCGAGACTACATATTTTCAGCTTTTGATGCATAGTCAAAATATATAAAAAGGGCTTCATAATGTTGAAAGAAATTCTAACTTCTGACAATTATTGGCGAAGACACGTCCGCTTGAATTTGGAAACAGAAACTTAAAACGTCAATTTCTCGAAAAGACTTCGAGACTACATATTTTCAGCTTTTGATGCAGAGTCAAAATATATAAAAAGGGCTTCATAATGTTGAAAGAAATTCTGACTTCTGACAATTACTGGCGAAGATACATCCGTTTGAATTTGGAAACAGAAACTTAAAACGTCAATTTCTCGAAATGACTTCGAGACTACATATTTTCAGCTTTTGAAGCAGAGTCAAAATATATAAAAAGTGCTTCATAATGTTGAAAGAAATTCTAACTTCTGACAATTATTGGCGAAGATACATTCGTTTGAATTTGGAAACAGAAACTTAAAACGTCAATTTCTCGAAATGACTTCGAGACTACATATTTTCAGCTTTTGATGCAGAGTCAAAATATATAAAAAGGGCTTCATAATGTTGAAAGAAATTCTAACTTCTGACAATTATTGGCGAAGATACATCCGTTTGAATTTGGAAACAGAAACTTAAAACGTCAATTTCGCGAAATGACTCCGAGACTACATATTTTCAGCTTTTGATGCAGAATCAAAATATATAAAAGGGCTTCATAATGTTGAAAGAAATTCTAACTTCTGACAATTATTGGCGAAGATACATCCGTTTGAATTTGGAAACCGAAACTTAAAACGTCAATTTCTCGAAATGACTTCGAGACTACATATTTTCAGCTTTTGATGCAGAGTCAAAATATATAAAAAGGGCTTCATAATGTTGAAAGAAATTCTAACTTCTGACAATTATTGGCGAAGATACATCCGTTTGAATTTGGAAACAGAAACTTAAAACGTCGATTTCTCGAAATGACTTCGCGACTATATATTTTCAGCTTTTGATGCAGAGTCAAAATATATAAAAAGGGCTTCATAATGTTGAAAGAAATTCTGACTTCTGACAATTATTGGCGAAGATACGTCCGTTTGAATTTGGGAAAATAAACTTAAAACGCCAATATCTCGAAATGACTTCGAGACTACATATTTTCAGCTTTTGATGCAGAATCAAAATATATAAAAAGGGCTTCATAATGTTGAAAGAAATTCTAACTTCTGACAATTATTGGCGAAGATACATCCGTTTGAATTTGGAAATAGAAACTTAAAACGTCAATTTCTCGAAATGACTTCAAGACTACATATTTTCAGCTTTTGATGCAGAGTCAAAATATATAAAAAGGGCTTCATAATGTTGAAAGAAATTCTGACTTCTGCCAATTATTGGCGAAGATACATCCGTTTGAATTTGGAAACCGAAACTTAAAACGTCAATTTCTCGAAATGACTTTGAGACTACATATTTTCAGCTTTTGATGCAGAATCAAAATATATAAAAAGGGCTTCATAATGTTGAAAGAAATTCTAACTTCCGAATATTATTGGCGAAGATACATCCATTTGAATTTGGAAACAGAAACTTAAAACGTCAATTTCTCGAAATGACTTCGAGACTACATATTTTCAGGTTTTGATGCAGAGTCAAAATATATAAAAAGGGCTTCATAATGTTGAAAGAAATTCTAACTTCTGACAATTATTGGCGAAGATACATCCGTTTGAATTTGGAAACAGAAACTTAAAACGTCAATTTCGCGAAATGACTTCGATACTACATATTTTCAGCTTTTGATGCATAGTCAAAATATATAAAAAGGGCTTCATAATGTTGAAAGAAATTCTAACTTCTGACAATTATTGGCGAAGATACATCCGTTTGAATTTGGAAACAGAAACTTAAAACGTCAATTTCTCGAAATGACTTCGAGACTACATATTTTCAGCTTTTGATGCAGAGTCAAAATATATAAAAAGGGGTTTATAATGTTGAAAGAAATTCTAACTTCTGACAATTATTGGCGAAGATACATCCGTTTGAATTTGGAAACAGAAACTTAAAACGTCAATTTCTCGAAATGACTTCGACACTACATATTTTCAGCTTTTGATGCAGAATCAAAATATATAAAAAGGGCTTCATAATGTTGAAAGAAATTCTAACTTCTGACAATTATTGGCGAAGATACATCCGTTTGAATTTGGAAACAGAAACTTAAAACGTCAATTTCTCGAAATGACTTCGAGACTACATATTTTCAGCTTTTGATGCAGAGTCAAAATATATAAAAAGTGCTTCATAATGTTGAAAGAAATTCTAACTTCTGACAATTATTGGCGAAGATACATCCGTTTGAATTTGGAAACAGAAACTTAAAACGTCAATTTCTCGAAATGACTTCGCGACTATATATTTTCAGCTTTTTATGCAGAATCAAAACATATAAAAAGGGCTTCATAATGTTGAAAGAAATTCTAACTTCTGACAATTATTGGCGAAGATACATCCGTTTGAATTTGGAAACAGAAACTTAAAACGTAAATTTCTCGAAATGACTTCGAGACTACATATTTTCAGCTTTTGATGCAGAGTCAAAATATATAAAAAGGGCTTCATAATGTTGAAAGAAATTCTAACTTCTGACAATTATTGGCGAAGATACATCCGTTTGAATTTGGAAACAGAAACTTAACAGGTCAATTTCTCCAAATGACTTCGCGACTACATATTTTCAGCTTTTGATGCAGAGTCAAAATATATAAAAAGGGCTTCATAATGTTGAAAGAAATTCTAACTTCTGACAATTATTGGCGAAGATACATCCGTTTGAATTTGGAAACAGAAACTTAAAACGTCGATTTCTCGAAATGACTTCGCGACTATATATTTTCAGCTTTTGATGCAGAGTCAAAATATATAAAAAGGGCTTCATAATGTTGAAAGAAATTCTGACTTCTGACAATTATTGGCGAAGATACGTCCGTTTGAATTTGGGAAAACAAACTTAAAACGCCAATATCTCGAAATGACTTCGAGAATACATATTTTCAGCTTTTGATGCAGAATCAAAATATATAAAAAGGGCTTCATAATGTTGAAAGAAATTCTAACTTCTGACAATTATTGGCGAAGATACATCCGTTTGAATTTGGAAATAGAAACTTAAAACGTCAATTTCTCGAAATGACTTCAAGACTACATATTTTCAGCTTTTGATGCAGAGTCAAAATATATAAAAAGGGCTTCATAATGTTGAAAGAAATTCTGACTTCTGCCAATTATTGGCGAAGATACATCCGTTTGAATTTGGAAACCGAAACTTAAAACGTCAATTTCTCGAAATGACTTTGAGACTACATATTTTCAGCTTTTGATGCAGAATCAAAATATATAAAAAGGGCTTCATAATGTTGAAAGAAATTCTAACTTCCGAATATTATTGGCGAAGATACATCCATTTGAATTTGGAAACAGAAACTTAAAACGTCAATTTCTCGAAATGACTTCGAGACTACATATTTTCAGGTTTTGATGCAGAGTCAAAATATATAAAAAGGGCTTCATAATGTTGAAAGAAATTCTAACTTCTGACAATTATTGGCGAAGATACATCCGTTTGAATTTGGAAACAGAAACTTAAAACGTCAATTTCTCGAAATGACTTCGAGACTACATATTTTCAGCTTTTGATGCATAGTCAAAATATATAAAAAGGGCTTCATAATGTTGAAAGAAATTCTAACTTCTGACAATTATTGGCGAAGATACATCCGTTTGAATTTGGAAACAGAAACTTAAAACGTCAATTTCTTGAAATGACTTCGAGACTACATATTTTCAGCTTTTGATGCAGAGTCAAAATATATAAAAAGGGGTTTATAATGTTGAAAGAAATTCTAACTTCTAACAATTATTGGCGAAGATACATCCGTTTGAATTTGGAAACAGAAACTTAAAACGTCAATTTCTCGAAATGACTTCGACACTACATATTTTCAGCTTTTGATGCAGAATCAAAATATATAAAAAGGGCTTCATAATGTTGAAAGAAATTCTAACTTCTGACAATTATTGGCGAAGATACATCCGTTTGAATTTGGAAACAGAAACTTAAAACGTCAATTTCTCGAAATGACTTCGAGACTACATATTTTCAGCTTTTGATGCAGAGTCAAAATATATAAAAAGTGCTTCATAATGTTGAAAGAAATTCTAACTTCTGACAATTATTGGCGAAGATACATCCGTTTGAATTTGGAAACAGAAACTTAAAACGTCGATTTCTCGAAATGACTTCGCGACTATATATTTTCAGCTTTTGATGCAGAATCAAAATATATAAAAAGGGCTTCATAATGTTGAAAGAAATTCTAACTTCTGACAATTATTGGCGAAGATACATCCGTTTGAATTTGGAAACAGAAACTTAAAACGTAAATTTCTCGAAATGACTTCGAGACTACATATTTTCAGCTTTTGATGCAGAGTCAAAATATATAAAAAGGGCTTCATAATGTTGAAAGAAATTCTAACTTCTGACAATTATTGGCGAAGATACATCCGTTTGAATTTGGAAACAGAAACTTAACAGGTCAATTTCTCCAAATGACTTCGCGACTACATATTTTCAGCTTTTGATGCAGAGTCAAAATATATAAAAAGAGCTTCATAATGTTGAAAGAAATTCTGACTTCTGACAATTATTGGCGAAGATACGTCCGTTTGAATTTGGGAAAATAAACTTAAAACGCCAATATCTCGAAATGACTTCGAGACTACATATTTTCAGCTTTTGATGCAGAATCAAAATATATAAAAAGGGTTTCATAATGTTGAAAAAAATTCTAACTTCTGACAATTATTGGCGAAGATACATCCGTTTGAATTTGGAAATAGAAACTTAAAACGTCAATTTCTCGAAATGACTTCAAGACTACATATTTTCAGCTTTTGATGCAGAGTCAAAATATATAAAAAGGGCTTCATAATGTTGAAAGAAATTCTAACTTCTGACAATTATTGGCGAAGATACATCCGTTTGAATTTGGAAACCGAAACTTAAAACGTCAATTTCTCGAAATGACTTTGAGACTACATATTTTCAGCTTTTGATGCAGAATCAAAATATATAAAAAGGGCTTCATAATGTTGAAAGAAATTCTAACTTCCGAATATTATTGGCGAAGGTACATCTATTTGAATTTGGAAACAGAAACTTAAAACGTCAATTTCTCGAAATGACTTCGAGACTACATATTTTCAGCTTTTGATGCAGAGTCAAAATATATAAAAAGGGCTTCATAATGTTGAAAGAAATTCTAACTTCTGACAATTATTGGCGAAGATACATCCGTTTGAATTTGGAAACAGAAACTTAAAACGTCAATTTCTCGAAATGACTTCGAGACTACATATTTTCAGCTTTTGATGCAGAATCAAAATATATAAAAAGGGGTTCATAATGTTGAAAGAAATTCTAACTTCTGACAATTATTGGCGAAGATACATCCGTTTGAGTTTGGAAACAGAAACTTAAAACGTCAATTTCTCGAAATGACTTCGAGACTACATATTTTCAGCTTTTGATGCAGAATCAAAATATATAAAAAGGGCTTCATAATGTTGAAAGAAATTCTAACTTCTGACAATTATTGGCGAAGATACGAGTACATCCATTTGAGTTTGGAAACAGAAACTTAAAACGTCAATTTCTCGAAATGACTTCGACACTACATATTTTCAGCTTTTGATGCAGAGTCAAAATATATAAAAAGGGCTTCATAATGTTGAAAGAAATTCTAACTTCTGACAATTATTGGCGAAGATACATCCGTTTGAATTTGGAAACAGAAACTTAAAACGTAAATTTCTCGAAATGACTTCGAGACTACATATTTTCAGCTTTTGATGCATAGTCAAAATATATAAAAAGGGCTTCATAATGTTGAAAGAAATTCTAACTTCTGACAATTATTGGCGAAGATACATCCGTTTGAATTTGGAAACAGAAACTTAAAACGTCAATTTCTCGAAATGACTTCAAGACTACATATTTTCAGCTTTTGATGCAGGGTCAAAATATATAAAAAGTGGTTCATAATGTTGAAAGAAATTCTAACTTCTGACAATTATTGGCGAAGATACATCCGTTTGAATTTAGAAACAGAAACTTAAAACGTCGATTTCTCGAAATGACTTCGCGACTATATATTTTCTGCTTTTGATGCAGAGTCAAAATATATAAAAAGGGCTTCATAATGTTGAAAGAAATTCTAACTTCTGACAATTATTGGCGAAGATACATCCGTTTGAATTTGGAAACAGAAACTTAAAACGTCAATTTCTCGAAATGACTTCGAGACTACATATTTTCAGCTTTTGATGCAGAATCAAAATATATAAAAAGGGGTTCATAATGTTGAAAAAAATTCTAACTTCTGACAATTATTGGCGAAGATACATCCGTTTGAATTTGGGAAAATAAACTTAAAACGCCAATATCTCGAAATGACTTCGAGACTACATATTTTCAGCTTTTGATGCAGAATCAAAATATATAAAAAGGGGTTCATAATGTTGAAAAAAATTCTAACTTCTGACAATTATTGGCGAAGATACATCCGTTTGAATTTGAAAACAGAAACTTAAAACGTCAATTTCTCGAAATGACTTCGAGACTACATATTTTCAGCTTCTGATGCAGAATCAAAATATATAAAAAGGGCTTCATAATGTTGAAAGAAATTCTAACTTCTGACAATTATTGGCGAAGATACATCCGTTTGAATTTAGAAACCGAAACTTAAAACGTCAATTTCTCGAAATGACTTTGAGACTACATATTTTCAGCTTTTGATGCAGAATCAAAATATATAAAAAGGGCTTCATAATGTTGAAAGAAATTCTAACTTCCGAATATTATTGGCGAAGATACATCTATTTGAATTTGGAAACAGAAACTTAAAACGTCAATTTCTCGAAATGACTTCGAGACTACATATTTTCAGCTTTTGATGCAGAGTCAAAATATATAAAAAGGGCTTCATAATGTTGAAAGAAATTCTAACTTCTGACAATTATTGGCGAAGATACATCCGTTTGAATTTGGAAACAGAAACTTAAAACGTCAATTTCTCGAAATGACTTCGAGACTACATATTTTCAGCTTTTGATGCAGAATCAAAATATATAAAAAGGGCTTCATAATGTTGAAAGAAATTCTAACTTCTGACAATTATTGGCGAAGATACATCCGTTTGAATTTGGAAACAGAAACTTAAAACGTCAATTTCTCGAAATGACTTCGAGACTACATATTTTCAGCTTTTGATGCAGAGTCAAAATATATAAAAAGGCCTTCATAATGTTGAAAGAAATTCTAACTTCTGACAATTATTGGCGAAGATACATCCGTTTGAATTTGGAAACAGAAACTTAAAACGTCGATTTCTCGAAATGACTTCAAGACTACATATTTTCAGCTTTTGATGCAGAGTCAAAATATATAAAAAGGGCTTCATAATGTTGAAAGAAATTCTGACTTCTGCCAATTATTGGCGAAGATACATCCGTTTGAATTTGGAAACCGAAACTTAAAACGTCAATTTCTCGAAATGACTTCGCGACTACATATTTTCAGCTTTTGATGCAGAGTCAAAAAATATAAAAAGGGCTTCATAATGTTGAAAGAAATTCTAACTTCTGACAATTATTGGCGAAGATACATCCGTTTGAATTTGGAAACAGAAACTTAAAACGTCAATTTCGCGAAATGACTTCGAGACTACATATTTTCAGCTTTTGATGCAGAATCAAAATATATAAAAAGGGCTTCATAATGTTGAAAGACATTCTAACTTCTGACAATTATTGGCGAAGATACATCCGTTTGAATTTGGAAACAGAAACTTAAAACGTCAATTTCTCGAAATGACTTCGAGACTACATATTTTCAGCTTTTGATGCAGAGTCAAAATATATAAAAAGGGCTTCATAATGTTGAAAGAAATTCTAATTTCTGACAATTATTGGCGAAGATACATCCGTTTGAATTTGGAAACAGAAACTTAAAACGTCGATTTCTCGAAATGACTTCGAGACTACATATTTTCAGCTTTTGATGCAGAATCAAGATATATAAAAGGGCTTCATAATGTTGAAAGAAATTCTAACTTCTGACAATGATTGGCGAAGATACATCCGTTTGAGTTTGGAAACAGAAACTTAAAACGTCGATTTCTCGAAATGACTTCGCGACTATATATTTTCAGCTTTTGATGCATAGTCAAAATATATAAAAAGGGCTTCATAATGTTGAAAGAAATTCTAACTTCTGACAATTATTGGCGAAGATACATCCGTTTGAATTTGGAAACCGAAACTTAAAACGTCAATTTCTCGAAATGACTTCGAGACTACATATTTTCAGCTTTTGATGCAGAGTCAAAATATATAAAAAGGGCTTCATAATGTTGAAAGAAATTCTGACTTCTGCCAATTATAGGCGAAGATACATCCGTTTGAATTTGGAAACCGAAACTTAACAGGTCAATTTATCGAAATGACTTCGCGACTACATATTTTCAGCTTTTGATGCAGAGTCAAAATATATAAAAAGAGCTTCATAATGTTGAAAGAAATTCTGACTTCTGACAATTATTGGCGAAGATACGTCCGTTTGAATTTGGGAAAATAAACTTAAAACGCCAATATCTCGAAATGACTTCGAGACTACATATTTTCAGCTTTTGATGCAGAATCAAAATATATAAAAAGGGTTTCATAATGTTGAAAAAAATTCTAACTTCTGACAATTATTGGCGAAGATACATCCGTTTGAATTTGGAAATAGAAACTTAAAACGTCAATTTCTCGAAATGACTTCGAGACTACATATTTTCAGCTTTTGATGCAGAGTCAAAATATATAAAAAGGGCTTCATAATGTTGAAAGAAATTCTAACTTCTGACAATTATTGGCGAAGATACATCCGTTTGAATTTGGAAACCGAAACTTAAAACGTCAATTTCTCGAAATGACTTTGAGACTACATATTTTCAGGTTTTGATGCAGAATCAAAATATATAAAAAGGGCTTCATAATGTTGAAAGAAATTCTAAATTCCGAATATTATTGGCGAAGATACATCTATTTGAATTTGGAAACAGAAACTTAAAACGTCAATTTCTCGAAATGACTTCGAGACTACATATTTTCAGCTTTTGATGCAGAGTCAAAATATATAAAAAGGGCTTCATAATGTTGAAAGAAATTCTAACTTCTGACAATTATTGGCGAAGATACATCCGTTTGAATTTGGAAACAGAAACTTAAAACGTCAATTTCTCGAAATGACTTCGAGACTACATATTTTCAGCTTTTGATGCAGAGTCAAAATATATAAAAAGGGGTTCATAATATTGAAAGAAATTCTAACTTCTGACAATTATTGGCGAAGATACATCCGTTTGAATTTGGAAACAGAAACTTAACAGGTCAATTTATCGAAATGACTTCGCGACTACATATTTTCAGCTTTTGATGCAGAGTCAAAATATATAAAAAGAGCTTCATAATGTTGAAAGAAATTCTGACTTCTGACAATTATTGGCGAAGATACATCCGTTTGAATTTGGGAAAATAAACTTAAAACGCCAATATCTCGAAATGACTTCGAGACTACATATTTTCAGCTTTTGATGCAGAATCAAAATATATAAAAAGGGTTTCATAATGTTGAAAAAAATTCTAACTTCTGACAATTATTGGCGAAGATACATCCGTTTGAATTTGGAAATAGAAACTTAAAACGTCAATTTCTCGAAATGACTTCAAGACTACATATTTTCAGCTTTTGATGCAGAGTCAAAATATATAAAAAGGGCTTCATAATGTTGAAAGAAATTCTAACTTCTGACAATTATTGGCGAAGATACATCCGTTTGAATTTGGAAACCGAAACTTAAAACGTCAATTTCTCGAAATGACTTTGAGACTACATATTTTCAGCTTTTGATGCAGAATCAAAATATATAAAAAGGGCTTCATAATGTTGAAAGAAATTCTAAATTCCGAATATTATTGGCGAAGATACATCTATTTGAATTTGGAAACAGAAACTTAAAACGTCAATTTCTCGAAATGACTTCGAGACTACATATTTTCAGCTTTTGATGCAGAGTCAAAATATATAAAAAGGGCTTCATAATGTTGAAAGAAATTCTAACTTCTGACAATTATTGGCGAAGATACATCCGTTTGAATTTGGAAACAGAAACTTAAAACGTCAATTTCTCGAAATGACTTCGAGACTACATATTTTCAGCTTTTGATGCAGAATCAAAATATATAAAAAGGGGTTCATAATATTGAAAGAAATTCTAACTTCTGACAATTATTGGCGAAGATACATCCGTTTGAATTTGGAAACAGAAACTTAAAACGTCAATTTCTCGAAATGACTTCGAGACTACATATTTTCAGCTTTTGATGCAGAATCAAAATATATAAAAAGGGATTCATAATGTTGAAAGAAATTCTAACTTCTGACAATTATTGGCGAAGATACATCCGTTTGAATTTGGAAACAGAAACTTAAAACGTCAATTTCTCGAAATGACTTCGAGACTACATATTTTCAGCTTTTGATGCAGGGTCAAAATATATAAAAAGGGCTTCATAATGTTGAAAGAAATTCTAACTTCTGACAATTATTGGCGAAGATACATCCGTTTGAATTTGGAAACAGAAACTTAAAACGTCAATTTCTCGAAATGACTTCGAGACTACATATTTTCAGCTTTTGATGCAGAGTCAAAATATATAAAAAGGGCTTCATAATGTTGAAAGAAATTCTAACTTCTGACAATTATTGGTGAAGATACATCCGTTTGAATTTGGAAACAGAAACTTAAAACGTCAATTTCTCGAAATGACTTCGAGACTACATATTTTCAGCTTTTGATGCAGAGTCAAAATATATAAAAAGGGCTTCATAATGTTGAAAGAAATTCTAACTTCTGACAATTATTGGCGAAGATACATCCGTTTGAATTTGGAAACAGAAACTTAAAACGTCAATTTCTCGAAATGACTTCGAGACTACATATTTTCAGCTTTTGATGCAGAATCAAAATATATAAAAAGGGCTTCATAATGTTGAAAGAAATTCTAACTTCTGACAATTATTGGCGAAGATACATCCGTTTGAATTTGGAAACAGAAACTTAAAACGTCAATTTCTCGAAATGACTTCGAGACTACATATTTTCAGCTTTTGATGCAGAGTCAAAATATATAAAAAGGGCTTCATAATGTTGAAAGAAATTCTAACTTCTGACAATTATTGGCGAAGATACATTCGTTTGAATTTGGAAACAGAAACTTAAAACGTCGATTTCTCGAAATGACTTCAAGACTACATATTTTCAGCTTTTGATGCAGAGTCAAAATATATAAAAAGGGCTTCATAATGTTGAAAGAAATTCTGACTTCTGCCAATTATTGGCGAAAATACATCCGTTTGAATTTGGAAACCGAAACTTAAAACGTCAATTTCTCGAAATGACTTCGCGACTACATATTTTCAGCTTTTGATGCAGAGTCAAAATATATAAAAAGGGCTTCATAATGTTGAAAGAAATTCTAACTTCTGACAATTATTGGCGAAGATACATCCGTTTGAATTTGGAAACAGAAACTTAAAACGTCAATTTCGCGAAATGACTTCGAGACTACATATTTTCAGCTTTTGATGCAGAATCAAAATATATAAAAAGGGCTTCATAATGTTGAAAGACATTCTAACTTCTGACAATTATTGGCGAAGATACATCCATTTGAATTTGGAAACAGAAACTTAAAACGTCAATTTCTCGAAATGACTTCGAGACTACATATTTTCAGCTTTTGATGCAGAGTCAAAATATATAAAAAGGGCTTCATAATGTTGAAAGAAATTCTAATTTCTGACAATTATTGGCGAAGATACATCCGTTTGAATTTGGAAACAGAAACTTAAAACGTCAATTTCTCGAAATGACTTCGAGACTACATATTTTCAGCTTTTGATGCAGAGTCAAAATATATAAAAAGGGCTTCATAATGTTGAAAGAAATTCTAACTTCTGACAATTATTGGCGAAGATACATTCGTTTGAATTTGGAAACAGAAACTTAAAACGTCGATTTCTCGAAATGACTTCGAGACTACATATTTTCAGCTTTTGATGCAGAGTCAAAATATATAAAAAGGGCTTCATAATGTTGAAAGAAATTCTAACTTCTGACAATTATTGGCGAAGATACATCCGTTTGAATTTGGAAACAGAAACTTAAAACGTCAATTTCGCGAAATGACTTCGAGACTACATATTTTCAGCTTTTGATGCAGAGTCAAAATATATAAAAAGGGCTTCATAATGTTGAAAGACATTCTAACTTCTGACAATTATTGGCGAAGATACATCCGTTTGAATTTGGAAACAGAAACTTAAAACGTCAATTTCTCGAAATGACTTCGAGACTACATATTTTCAGCTTTTGATGCAGAGTCAAAATATATAAAAAGGGCTTCATAATGTTGAAAGAAATTCTAATTTCTGACAATTATTGGCGAAGATACATCCGTTTGAATTTGGAAACAGAAACTTAAAACGTCGATTTCTCGAAATGACTTCGAGACTACATATTTTCAGCTTTTGATGCAGAATCAAGATATATAAAAGGGCTTCATAATGTTGAAAGAAATTCTAACTTCTGACAATGATTGGCGAAGATACATCCGTTTGAGTTTGGAAACAGAAACTTAAAACGTCGATTTCTCGAAATGACTTCGCGACTATATATTTTCAGCTTTTGATGCATAGTCAAAATATATAAAAAGGGCTTCATAATGTTGAAAGAAATTCTAACTTCTGACAATTATTGGCGAAGATACATCCGTTTGAATTTGGAAACAGAAACTTAAAACGTCAATTTCTCGAAATGACTTCGCGACTACATATTTTCAGCTTTTGATGCAGAGTCAAAATATATAAAAAGGGCTTCATAATGTTGAAAGAAATTCTAACTTCTGACAATTATTGGCGAAGATACATCCATTTGAATTTGGAAACAGAAACTTAACAGGTCAATTTATCGAAATGACTTCGCGACTACATATTTTCAGCTTTTGATGCAGAGTCAAAATATATAAAAAGAGCTTCATAATGTTGAAAGAAATTCTGACTTCTGACAATTATTGGCGAAGATACGTCCGTTTGAATTTGGGAAAATAAACTTAAAACGCCAATATCTCGAAATGACTTCGAGACTACATATTTTCAGCTTTTGATGCAGAATCAAAATATATAAAAAGGGTTTCATAATGTTGAAAAAAATTCTAACTTCTGACAATTATTGGCGAAGATACATCCGTTTGAATTTGGAAATAGAAACTTAAAACGTCAATTTCTCGAAATGACTTCGAGACTACATATTTTCAGCTTTTGATGCAGAATCAAAATATATAAAAAGGGCTTCATAATGTTGAAAGAAATTCTGACTTCTGACAGATATTGGCGAAGATACCTCCGTTTGAATGGGGAAGCAGAAACGTTCAACCTCAATTTCTCGAAATGACTTTGAGACTACATATTTTCTGCTTTTGATGCATAATCAAAATATATAAAAAGGGCTTCATAATGTTGAAAGAAATTCTAAATTCCGAATATTATTGGCGAAGATACATCTATTTGAATTTGGAAACAGAAACTTAAAACGTCAATTTCTCGAAATGACTTCGAGACTACATATTTTCAGCTTTTGATGCAGAGTCAAAATATATAAAAAGGGCTTCATAATGTTGAAAGAAATTCTAACTTCTGACAATTATTGGCGAAGATACATCCGTTTGAATTTGGAAACAGAAACTTAAAACGTCAATTTCGCGAAATGACTTCGAGGCTACATAGTTTTCAGCTTTTTGATGCAGAGTCAATACATATAAAAAGGGGCTTCTTAATGTTGGAAAGAAATTCTAACTTCTGACAATTATTGGTGAAGGTACATCCGTTTGAATTTGGAAACAGAAACTTAAAACGTCAATTTCTCGAAATGACTTCGAGACTACATATTTTCAGCTTTTGATGCTTAATCAAAATATATAAAAAGGGCTTCATAATGTTGAAAGAAATTCTAACTTCTGACAATTATTGGCGAAGATACATCCGTTTGAATTTGGAAACAGAAACTTAAAACGTCAATTTCTCGAAATGACTTCGAGACTACATATTTTCAGCTTTTGATGCAGAATCAAAATATATAAAAAGGGCTTCATAATGTTGAAAGAAATTCTAACTTCTGACAATTATTGGCGAAGATACATCCGTTTGAGTTTGGAAACAGAAACTTAAAACGTCAATTTCTCAAAATGACTTCGAGACTACATATTTTCAGCTTTTGATGCAGAGTCAAAATATATAAAAAGGGCTTCATAATGTTGAAAGAAATTCTAACTTCTGACAATTATTGGCGAAGATACATTCGTTTGAATTTGGAAACAGAAACTTAAAACGTCGATTTCTCGAAATGACTTCAAGACTACATATTTTCAGCTTTTGATGCAGAGTCAAAATATATAAAAAGGGCTTCATAATGTTGAAAGAAATTCTGACTTCTGCTAATTATTGGCGAAGATACATCCGTTTGAATTTGGAAACCGAAACTTAAAACGTCAATTTCTCGAAATGACTTCGCGACTACATATTTTCAGCTTTTGATGCAGAGTCAAAATATATAAAAAGGGCTTCATAATGTTGAAAGAAATTCTAACTTCTGACAATTATTGGCGAAGATACATCCGTTTGAATTTGGAAACAGAAACTTAAAACGTCAATTTCGCGAAATGACTTCGAGACTACATATTTTCAGCTTTTGATGCAGAATCAAAATATATAAAAAGGGCTTCATAATGTTGAAAGACATTCTAACTTCTGACAATTATTGGCGAAGATACATCCATTTGAATTTGGAAACAGAAACTTAAAACGTCAATTTCTCGAAATGACTTCGAGACTACATATTTTCAGCTTTTGATGCAGAGTCAAAATATATAAAAAGGGCTTCATAATGTTGAAAGAAATTCTAATTTCTGACAATTATTGGCGAAGATACATCCGTTTGAATTTGGAAACAGAAACTTAAAACGTCGATTTCTCGAAATCACTTCGAGACTACATATTTTCAGCTTTTGATGCAGAATCAAAATATATAAAAAGGGCTTCATAATGTTGAAAGAAATTCTAACTTCTGACAATTATTGGCGAAGATACATCCGTTTGAGTTTGGAAACAGAAACTTAAATCGTCAATTTCTCGAAATGACTTCGGGACTACATATTTTCAGCTTTTGATGCAGAGTCAAAATATATAAAAAGGGCTTCATAATGTTGAAAGAAATTCTAACTTCTGACAATTATTGGCGAAGATACATCCGTTTGAATTTAGAAACAGAAACTTAAAACGTCGATTTCTCGAAATGACTTCAAGACTACATATTTTCAGCTTTTGATGCAGAATCAAAATATATAAAAAGGGCTTCATAATGTTGAAAGAAATTCTAACTTCTGACAATTATTGGCGAAGATACATCCGTTTGAGTCGGGAACCAGAAACTTTCAACGTCATTTCTGGAAATGACTTCGAGACTACATATCTTCAGCTTTTGATGCAGGTCCAAAATTACTTAAAAAGGCTTCATAATGTTGATAGAAATTCTAACTTCTGACAATTATTGGCGAAGATACATCCGTTTGATTTGGAACAGAAACTTAAAACGTCAATTTCTCGAAATGACTTCGAGACTACATATTTTCAGCTTTTGATGCAGAATCAAAATATATAAAAAGGGCTTCATAATGTTGAAAGAAATTCTAACTTCTGACAATTATTGGCGAAGATACATCCGTTTGAATTTGGAAACAGAAACTTAAAACGTCAATTTCTCGAAATGACTTCGAGACTACATATTTTCAGCTTTTGATGCAGAGTCAAAATATATAAAAAGGGCTTCATAATGTTGAAAGAAATTCTAACTTCTGACAATTATTGGCGAAGATACATCCGTTTGAATTTGGAAACAGAAACTTAAAACGTCAATTTCGCGAAATGACTTCGAGACTACATATTTTCAGCTTTTGATGCAGAGTCAAAATATATAAAAAGGGCTTCATAATGTTGAAAGAAATTCTAACTTCTGACAATTATTGGCGAAGATACATCCATTTGAATTTGGAAACAGAAACTTAAAACGTCAATTTCTCGAAATGACTTGGAGACTACATATCTTCAGCTTTTGATGCAGGGTCAAAATATATAAAAAGGGCTTCATAATGTTGAAAGAAATTCTAACTTCTGACAATTATTGGCGAAGATACATCCGTTTGAATTTGGAAACAGAAACTTAAAACGTCAATTTCTCAAATGACTTCGAGACTACATATTTTCAGCTTTTGATGCAGAATAAAAATATATAAAAAGGGCTTCATAATGTTGAAAGAAATTCTAACTTCTGACAATTATTGGCGAAGATACATTCGTTTGAATTTGGAAACAGAAACTTAAAACGTCGATTTCTCGAAATGACTTCGAGACTACATATTTTCAGCTTTTGATGCAGAGTCAAAATATATAAAAAGGGCTTCATAATGTTGAAAGAAATTCTAACTTCTGACAATTATTGGCGAAGATACATTCGTTTGAATTTGGAAACAGAAACTTAAAACGTCGATTTCTCGAAATGACTTCGAGACTACATATTTTCAGCTTTTGATGCAGAGTCAAAATATATAAAAAGGGCTTCATAATGTTGAAAGAAATTCTGACTTCTGCTAATTATTGGCGAAGATACATCCGTTTGAATTTGGAAACCGAAACTTAAAACGTCAATTTCTCGAAATGACTTCGCGACTACATATTTTCAGCTTTTGATGCAGAGTCAAAATATATAAAAAGGGCTTCATAATGTTGAAAGAAATTCTAACTTCTGACAATTATTGGCGAAGATACATCCGTTTGAATTTGGAAACAGAAACTTAAAACGTCAATTTCGCGAAATGACTTCGAGACTACATATTTTCAGCTTTTGATGCAGAATCAAAATATATAAAAAGGGCTTCATAATGTTGAAAGACATTCTAACTTCTGACAATTATTGGCGAAGATACATCCATTTGAATTTGGAAACAGAAACTTAAAACGTCAATTTCTCGAAATGACTTCGAGACTACATATTTTCAGCTTTTGATGCAGAGTCAAAATATATAAAAAGGGCTTCATAATGTTGAAAGAAATTCTAACTTCTGACAATGATTGGCGAAGATACATCCGTTTGAGTTTGGAAACAGAAACTTAAAACGTCAATTTCTCGAAATGACTTCGAGACTACATATTTTCAGCTTTTGATGCAGAGTCAAAATATATAAAAAGGGCTTCATAATGTTGAAAGAAATTCTAATTTCTGACAATTATTGGCGAAGATACATCCGTTTGAATTTGGAAACAGAAACTTAAAACGTCGATTTCTCGAAATGACTTCGAGACTACATATTTTCAGCTTTTGATGCAGAATCAAAATATATAAAAGGGCTTCATAATGTTGAAAGAAATTCTAACTTCTGACAATGATTGGCGAAGATACATCCGTTTGAGTTTGGAAACAGAAACTTAAAACGTCAATTTCTCGAAATGACTTCGAGACTACATATTTTCAGCTTTTGATGCAGAGTCAAAATATATAAAAAGGGCTTCATAATGTTGAAAGAAATTCTAACTTCTGACAATTATTGGCGAAGATACATCCGTTTGAATTTGGAAACAGAAACTTAAAACGTCGATTTCTCGAAATGACTTCGCGACTATATATTTTCAGCTTTTGATGCAGAGTCAAAATATATAAAAAGGGCTTCATAATGTTGAAAGAAATTCTGACTTCTGACAATTATTGGCGAAGATACATCCGTTTGAATTTGGAAACAGAAACTTAAAACGTCGATTTCTCGAAATGACTTCGAGACTACATATTTTCAGCTTTTGATGCAGAATCAAAATATATAAAAAGGGGTTCATAATGTTGAAAGAAATTCTAACTTCTGACAATTATTGGCGAAGATACATCCGTTTGAATTTGGAAACAGAAACTTAAAACGTCAATTTCTCGAAATGACTTCGAGACTACATATCTTCAGCTTTTGATGCAGGGTCAAAATATATAAAAAGGGCTTCATAATGTTGAAAGAAATTCTAACTTCTGACAATTATTGGCGAAGATACATCCGTTTGAATTTGGAAACAGAAACTTAAAACGTCAATTTCTCGAAATGACTTCGAGACTACATATTTTCAGCTTTTGATGCAGAGTCAAAATATATAAAAAGGGCTTCATAATGTTGAAAGAAATTCTAACTTCTGACAATTATTGGCGAAGATACATCCGTTTGAATTTGGAAACAGAAACTTAAAACGTCAATTTCTCGAAATGACTTCGAGACTACATATTTTCAGCTTTTGATGCAGAGTCAAAATATATAAAAAGGGCTTCATAATGTTGAAAGAAATTCTAACTTCTGACAATTATTGGCGAAGATACATCCGTTTGAATTTGGAAACAGAAACTTAAAACGTCAATTTCGCGAAATGACTTCGAGACTACATATTTTCAGCTTTTGATGCAGAGTCAAAATATATAAAAGGGCTTCATAATGTTGAAAGAAATTCTAACTTCTGACAATTATTGGCGAAGATACATCCATTTGAATTTGGAAACAGAAACTTAAAACGTCAATTTCTCGAAATGACTTCGAGACTACATATTTTCAGCTTTTGATGCAGAATCAAAATATATAAAAAGGGCTTCATAATGTTGAAAGACATTCTAACTTCTGACAATTATTGGCGAAGATACATCCATTTGAATTTGGAAACAGAAACTTAAAACGTCAATTTCTCGAAATGACTTCGAGACTACATATTTTCAGCTTTTGATGCAGAGTCAAAATATATAAAAAGGGCTTCATAATGTTGAAAGAAATTCTAATTTCTGACAATTATTGGCGAAGATACATCCGTTTGAATTTGGAAACAGAAACTTAAAACGTCGATTTCTCGAAATGACTTCGAGACTACATATTTTCAGCTTTTGATGCAGAATCAAAATATATAAAAAGGGCTTCATAATGTTGAAAGAAATTCTAACTTCTGACAATGATTGGCGAAGATACATCCGTTTGAGTTTGGAAACAGAAACTTAAAACGTCAATTTCTCGAAATGACTTCGAGACTACATATTTTCAGCTTTTGATGCAGAGTCAAAATATATAAAAAGGGCTTCATAATGTTGAAAGAAATTCTAACTTCTGACAATTATTGGCGAAGATACATCCGTTTGAATTTGGAAACAGAAACTTAAAACGTCGATTTCTCGAAATGACTTCGCGACTATATATTTTCAGCTTTTGATGCAGAGTCAAAATATATAAAAAGGGCTTCATAATGTTGAAAGAAATTCTAACTTCTGACAATTATTGGCGAAGATACATCCGTTTGAGTCGGGAACCAGAAACTTTCAACGTCATTTCTGGAAATGACTTCGAGACTACATATCTTCAGCTTTTGATTCAGGGTCAAAATATATAAAAAGGGCTTCATAATGTTGAAAGAAATTCTAACTTCTGACAATTATTGGCGAAGATACATCCGTTTGAATTTGGAAACAGAAACTTAAAACGTCAATTTCTCGAAATGACTTCGAGACTACATATTTTCAGCTTTTGATGCAGAATCAAAATATATAAAAAGGGCTTCATAATGTTGAAAGAAATTCTAACTTCTGACAATTATTGGCGAAGATACATCCGTTTGAATTTGGAAACAGAAACTTAAAACGTCAATTTCTCGAAATGACTTCGAGACTACATATTTTCAGCTTTTGATGCAGGGTCAAAATATATAAAAAGGGCTTCATAATGTTGAAAGAAATTCTAACTTCTGACAATTATTGGCGAAGATACATCCGTTTGAATTTGGAAACAGAAACTTAAAACGTCGATTTCTCGAAATGACTTCGAGACTACATATTTTCAGCTTTTGATGCATAGTCAAAATATATAAAAAGGGCTTCATAATGTTGAAAGAAATTCTAACTGCTGACAATGATTGGCGAAGATACATCCGGTTGAATTTGGAAACCGAAACTTAAAACGTCAATTTCTCCAGATGACTTCGCGACTTCGTATTTTCAGCTTTGGATGCATACTCAAAATATATAAAAAGGGCTTCATAATGTTGAAAGAAATTCTAACTTCTGACAATTATTGGCGAAGATACATCCGTTTGAATTTGGAAACAGAGACTTCAAACGTCGATTTCTCGAAATGACTTCGAGACTACATATTTTCGGCTCTTGATGCAGAGTCAAATTATATAAAAGGGGCTTCATAATGTTGAAAGACATTCTAACTTCTGACAATTATTTGTGATGATACATCCGTTTGAATTTGGAAACAGAAACTTAAAACGTCAATTTCTCGAAATGACTTCGAGACTACATATTTTCAGCTTTTGATGCAGAGTCAAAATATATAAAAAGGGGTTCATAATGTTGAAAGAAATTCTAACTTCTGACAATTATTGACGAAGATACATCCGTTTGAATTTGGAAACAGAAACTTAAAACGTCAATTTCTCGAAATGACTTCGAGACTACATATTTTCAGCTTTTGATGCAGAATCAAAATATATAAAAAGGGGTTCATAATGTTGAAAGAAATTCTAACTTCTGACAATTATTGGCGAAGATACATCCGTTTGAATTTGGAAACAGAAACTTAAAACGTCAATTTCTCGAAATGACTTCGAGACTACATATTTTCAGCTTTTGATGCAGAATCAAAATATATAAAAGGGCTTCATAATGTTGAAAGAAATTCTAACTTCTGACAATGATTGGCGAAGATACATCCGTTTGAGTTTGGAAACAGAAACTTAAAACGTCAATTTCTCGAAATGACTTCGAGACTACATATTTTCAGCTTTTGATGCAGAGTCAAAATATATAGAAAGGGCTTCATAATGTTGAAAGAAATTCTAACTTCTGACAATTATTGGCGAAGATACATCCGTTTGAATTTGGAAACAGAAACTTAAAACGTCGATTTCTCGAAATGACTTCGCGACTATATATTTTCAGCTTTTGATGCAGAGTCAAAATATATAAAAAGGGCTTCATAATGTTGAAAGAAATTTTGACTTCTGACAATTATTGGCGAAGATACATCCGTTTGAATTTGGAAACAGAAACTTAAAACGTCGATTTCTCGAAATGACTTCGAGACTACATATTTTCAGCTTTTGATGCAGAATCAAAATATATAAAAAGGGGTTCATAATGTTGAAAGAAATTCTAACTTCTGACAATTATTGGCGAAGATACATCCGTTTGAATTTGGAAACAGAAACTTAAAACGTCAATTTCTCGAAATGACTTCGAGACTACATATCTTCAGCTTTTGATGCAGGGTCAAAATATATAAAAAGGGGTTCATAATGTTGAAAGAAATTCTAACTTCTGACAATTATTGGCGAAGATACATCCGTTTGAATTTGGAAACAGAAACTTAAAACGTCAATTTCTCGAAATGACTTCGAGACTACATATTTTCAGCTTTTGATGCAGAATCAAAATATATAAAAAGGGCTTCATAATGTTGAAAGAAATTCTAACTTCTGACAATTATTGGCGAAGATACATCCGTTTGAATTTGGAAACAGAAACTTAAAACGTCAATTTCTCGAAATGACTTCGAGACTACATATTTTCAGCTTTTGATGCATAGTCAAAATATATAAAAAGGGCTTCATAATGTTGAAAGAAATTCTAATTTCTGACAATTATTGGCGAAGATACATCCGTTTGAATTTGGAAACAGAAACTTAAAACGTCAATTTCTCGAAATGACTTCGAGACTACATATTTTCAGCTTTTGATGCAGAATCAAAATATATCAATAGGGCTTCATAATGTTGAAAGAAATTCTAACTTCTGACAATTATTGGCGAAGATACATCCGTTTGAATTTGGAAACAGAAACTTAAAACGTCGATTTCTCGAAATGACTTCGAGACTACATATTTTCAGCTTTTGATGCAGAGTCAAAATATATAAAAAGGGCTTCATAATGTTGAAAGAAATTCTAACTTCTGACAATATTTGGCGAAGATACATCCGTTTGAATTTGGAAACAGAAACTTAAAACGTCAATTTCGCGAAATGACTTCGAGACTACATATTTTCAGCTTTTGATGCAGAGTCAAAATATATAAAAAGGGCTTCATAATGTTGAAAGAAATTCTAACTTCTGACAATGATTGGCGAAGATACATCCGTTTGAGTTTGGAAACAGAAACTTAAAACGTCAATTTCTCGAAATGACTTCGAGACTACATATTTTCAGCTTTTGATGCAGAGTCAAAATATTTAGAAAGGGCTTCATAATGTTGAAAGAAATTCTAACTTCTGACAATTATTGGCGAAGATACATCCGTTTGAATTTGGAAACAGAAACTTAAAACGTCGATTTCTCGAAATGACTTCGCGACTATATATTTTCAGCTTTTGATGCAGAGTCAAAATATATAAAAAGGGCTTCATAATGTTGAAAGAAATTCTGACTTCTGACAATTATTGGCGAAGATACATCCGTTTGAATTTGGAAACAGAAACTTAAAACGTCAATTTCTCGAAATGACTTCGAGACTACATATTTTCAGCTTTTGATGCAGGGTCAAAATATATAAAAAGGGCTTCATAATGTTGAAAGAAATTCTAACTTCTGACAATTATTGGCGAAGATACATCTATTTGAATTTGGAAACAGAAACTTAAAACGTCAATTTCTCGAAATGACTTCGAGACTACATATTTTCAGCTTTTGATGCAGAGTCAAAATATATAAAAAGGGCTTCATAATGTTGAAAGAAATTCTAACTTCTGACAATTATTGGCGAAGATACATCCGTTTGAATTTGGAAACAGAAACTTAAAACGTCAATTTCTCGAAATGACTTCGAGACTACATATTTTCAGCTTTTGATGCAGAGTCAAAATATATAAAAAGGGGTTCATAATATTGAAAGAAATTCTAACTTCTGACAATTATTGGCGAAGATACATCCGTTTGAATTTGGAAACAGAAACTTAAAACGTCAATTTCTCGAAATGACTTCGAGACTACATATTTTCAGCTTTTGATGCAGAATCAAAATATATAAAAAGGGCTTCATAATGTTGAAAGAAATTCTAACTTCTGACAATTATTGGCGAAGATACGAGTACATCCATTTGAGTTTGGAAACAGAAACTTAAAACGTCAATTTCTCGAAATGAATTCGAGACTACATATTTTCAGCTTTTGATGCAGAGTCAAAATATATAAAAAGGGCTTCATAATGTTGAAAGAAATTCTAACTTCTGACAATTATTGGCGAAGATACATCCGTTTGAATTTGGAAACAGAAACTTAAAACGTCAATTTCTCGAAATGACTTCGAGACTATATATTTTCAGCTTTTGATGCAGAGTCAAAATATATAAAAAGGGCTTCATAATGTTGAAAGAAATTCTGACTTCTGACAATTATTGGCGAAGATACATCCGTTCGAATTTGGGAAAATAAACTTAAAACGCCAATATCTCGAAATGACTTCGCGACTACATATTTTCAGCTTTTCATGCAGAATCAAAATATATAAAAAGGGCTTCATAATGTTGAAAGAAATTCTAACTTCTGACAATTATTGGCGAAGATACATCCGTTTGAATTTGGGAAAAGAAACTTAAACTGCCAATATCTCGAAATGACTTCGAGACTACATATTTTCAGCCTTTGATGCAGAATCAAAATATATAAAAAGGGCTTCATAATGTTGAAAGAAATTCTAACTTCTGACAATTATTGGCGAAGATACATCCGTTTGAATTTGGGAAAAGAAACTTAAAACGTCAATTTCTCGAAATGACTTCAAGACTACATATTTTCAGCTTTTGATGCAGAATCAAAATATATTAAAAGGGCTTCATAATGTTGAAAGAAATTCTAACTTCTGACAATTATTGACGAAGATACATCCGTTTGAATTTGGAAACAGAGACTTAAAACGTCAATTTCTCGAAATGACTTCGCGACTACATATTTTCAGCTTTTGATGCAGAATCAAAATATATAAAAAGGGCTTCATAATGTTGAAAGAAATTCTGACTTCTGACAATTATTGGCGAAGATACATCCGTTTGAATTTGGAAACAGAAACTTAAACTGCCAATATCTCGAAATGACTTCAAGACTACATATTTTCAGCTTTTGATGCAGAATCAAAATATATTAAATGGGCATCATAATGTTGAAAGAAATTCTGACTTCTGACAATTATTGGCGAAGATACATCCGTTTGAATTTGGGAAAATGAACTTAAAACGCCAATATCTCGAAATGACTTCGAGACTACATATTTTCAGCTTTTGATGCAGAGTCAAAATATATGAAAAGGGCTTCATAATGTTGAAAGAAATTCTAACTTCTGACAATTATTGGCGAAGATACATCCGTTTGAATTCGGAAACCGAAACTTAAAACGTCAATTTCTCGAAATGACTTCGAGACTACATATTTTCAGCTTTTGATGCAGAATCAAAATATATAAAAAGTGCTTCATAATGTTGAAAGAAATTCTAACTTCTGACAATTATTGGCGAAGATACATCCGTTTGAGTTTGGAAACAGAAACTTAAAACGTCAATTTCTCGAAATGACTTCGAGACTACATATTTTCAGCTTTTGATGCAGAGTCAAAATATATAAAAAGGGCTTCATAATGTTGAAAGAAATTCTAACTTCTGACAATATTTGGCGAAGATACATCCGTTTGAATTTGGAAACAGAAACTTAAAACGTCAATTTCGCGAAATGACTTCGAGACTACATATTTTCAGCTTTTGATGCAGAGTCAAAATATATAAAAAGGGCTTCATAATGTTGAAAGAAATTCTAACTTCTGACAATGATTGGCGAAGATACATCCGTTTGAGTTTGGAAACAGAAACTTAAAACGTCAATTTCTCGAAATGACTTCGAGACTACATATTTTCAGCTTTTGATGCAGAGTCAAAATATTTAGAAAGGGCTTCATAATGTTGAAAGAAATTCTAACTTCTGACAATTATTGGCGAAGATACATCCGTTTGAATTTGGAAACAGAAACTTAAAACGTCGATTTCTCGAAATGACTTCGCGACTATATATTTTCAGCTTTTGATGCAGAGTCAAAATATATAAAAAGGGCTTCATAATGTTGAAAGAAATTCTGACTTCTGACAATTATTGGCGAAGATACATCCGTTTGAATTTGGAAACAGAAACTTAAAACGTCAATTTCTCGAAATGACTTCGAGACTACATATTTTCAGCTTTTGATGCAGGGTCAAAATATATAAAAAGGGCTTCATAATGTTGAAAGAAATTCTAACTTCTGACAATTATTGGCGAAGATACATCTATTTGAATTTGGAAACAGAAACTTAAAACGTCAATTTCTCGAAATGACTTCGAGACTACATATTTTCAGCTTTTGATGCAGAGTCAAAATATATAAAAAGGGCTTCATAATGTTGAAAGAAATTCTAACTTCTGACAATTATTGGCGAAGATACATCCGTTTGAATTTGGAAACAGAAACTTAAAACGTCAATTTCTCGAAATGACTTCGAGACTACATATTTTCAGCTTTTGATGCAGAGTCAAAATATATAAAAAGGGGTTCATAATATTGAAAGAAATTCTAACTTCTGACAATTATTGGCGAAGATACATCCGTTTGAATTTGGAAACAGAAACTTAAAACGTCAATTTCTCGAAATGACTTCGAGACTACATATTTTCAGCTTTTGATGCAGAATCAAAATATATAAAAAGGGCTTCATAATGTTGAAAGAAATTCTAACTTCTGACAATTATTGGCGAAGATACGAGTACATCCATTTGAGTTTGGAAACAGAAACTTAAAACGTCAATTTCTCGAAATGAATTCGAGACTACATATTTTCAGCTTTTGATGCAGAGTCAAAATATATAAAAAGGGCTTCATAATGTTGAAAGAAATTCTAACTTCTGACAATTATTGGCGAAGATACATCCGTTTGAATTTGGAAACAGAAACTTAAAACGTCAATTTCTCGAAATGACTTCGAGACTATATATTTTCAGCTTTTGATGCAGAGTCAAAATATATAAAAAGGGCTTCATAATGTTGAAAGAAATTCTGACTTCTGACATTATTGGTCGAAGATACATCCGGTCGATTTGGGAAAATAACTTAAACGCCAATATCTCGAAATGACTTCGCGACTACATATTTTCAGCTTTCATGCAGAATCAAAATATTATAAAAAGGGCTTCATAATGTGAAAGAAATTCTAACTCTGACAAATTATTGGCGAAGATACATCCGTTTGAATTTGGGAAAAGAAACTTAAACTGCCAATATCTCGAAATGACTTCGAGACTACATATTTTCAGCCTTTGATGCAGAATCAAAATATATAAAAAGGGCTTCATAATGTTGAAAGAAATTCTAACTTCTGACAATTATTGGTGAAGATACATCCGTTTGAATTTGGAAACCGAAACTTAAAACGTCAATTTCTCGAAATGACTTCGAGACTAAATATTTTCAGCTTTTGATGCAGAGTCAAAATATATAAAAAGGGCTTCATAATGTTGAAAGAAATTCTAACTTCTGACAATTATTGGCGAAGATACATCCGTTTGAATTTGGAAACCGAAACTTAAAACGTCAATTTCTCAAAATGACTTCGCGACTACATATTTTCAGCTTTTGATGCAATATCAAAATATATAAAAAGGGCTTCATAATGTTGAAAGAAATTCTAACTGCTGACAATTATTGGCGAAGATACATCCGTTTGAATTTGGAAACAGAAACTTAAAACGTCAATTTCTCGAAATGACTTCGAGACTACATATTTTCAGCTTTTGATGCAATATCAAAATATATTAAATGGGCTTCATAATGTTGAAAGAAATTCTAACTGCTGACAATTATTGGCGAAGATACATCCGGTTGAATTTGGAAACAGAAACTTAAAACGTCAATTTCTCGAAATGACTTCGAGACTACATATTTTCAGCTTTTGATGCAGGGTCAAAATATATAAAAAGGGCTTCATAATGTTGAAAGAAATTTTAACTTCTGACAATTATTGGCGAAGATACATCCATTTGAATTTGGAAACAGAAACTTAAAACGTCAATTTCTCGAAATGACTTCGAGACTACATATTTTCAGCTTTTGATGCAGAGACAAAATATATAAAAAGGGCTTCATAATGTTGAAAGAAACTCTAACTTCTGACAATTATTGGCGAAGATACATCCGTTTGAATTTGGAAACAGAAACTTAAGACGTCAATTTCTCGAAATGACTTTGAGACTACATATTTTCAGCTTTTGATGCATAGTCAAAATATATAAAAAGGGCTTCATAATGTTGAAAGAAATTCTAACTTCTGACAATTATTGGCGAAGATACATCCGTTTGAATTTGGAAACAGAAACTTAAAACGTCAACTTCTCGAAAAGACTTCGAGACTACATATTTTCAGCTTTTGATGCAGGGTCAAAATATATGAAAAGGGCTTCATAATGTTGAATGAAATTCTAACTTCTGACAATTATTGGCGTAGATACATCCGTTTGAATTTGGAAACAGAAACTTAAAACGTCAATTTCTCGAAATGACTTCGAGACTACATATTTTCAGCTTTTGATGCAGAGTCAAAATATATAAAAAATGGCTTCATAATGATGAAAGAAATTCTAACTGCTGACAATTATTGGCGAAGATACATTCGTTTGAATTTGGAAACAGAGACTTAAAACGTCGATTTCTCGAAATGACTTCGAGACTACATATTTTCAGCTTTTGATGCAGAATCAAAATATATAAAAAGGGCTTCATAATGTTGCAAGAAATTCTAACTTCTGACAATTATTGGCGAAGATACATCCGTTTGAATTTGGAAACAGAAACTTAAAACGTCAATTTCTCGAAATGACTTCAAGACTACATATTTTCAGCTTTTGATGCAGAGTCAAAATATATAAAAAGGGGTTCATAATGTTGAAAGAAATTCTAACTTCTGACAATTATTGGGGGATGATACGACCGTTTGAATTTGGAAACTGAAACTTAAAACGTCAAATTCTCGAAATGACTTCGCGACTACATATTTTCAGCTTTTGATGCAGAGTCAAAATATATAAAAAGGGGTTCATAATGTTGAAAGAAATTCTAACTTCTGACAATTATTGGCGAAGATACATCCGTTTGAATTTGGGAAAAGAAATTTAAACCGCCAATATCTCGAAATGACTTCGAGACTACATATTTTCAGCTTTTGAAGCAGAGTCAAAATATATAAAAAGGGCTTCATAATGTTGAAAGAAATTCTAACTTCTGACAATTATTGGCGAAGATACATCCATTTGAATTTGGAAACAGAAACTTAAAACGTCGATTTCGCGAAATGACTTCGAGACTACATATTTTCAGCTTTTGATGCAGAATCAAAATATATAAAAAGGGCTTCATAATGTTGAAAGAAATTCTAACTTCTGACAATTATTGGCGAAGATACATCCGTTTGAATTTGGAAACCGAAACTTAAAACGTCAATTTCTCGAAATGAATTCGAGACTACATATTTTCAGCTTTTGATGCAGAGTCAAAATATATAAAAAGGGCTTCATAATGTTGAAAGAAATTCTAACTTCTGACAATTATTGGCGAAGATACATCCGTTTGAATTTGGAAACAGAAACTTAAAACGTCGATTTCTCGAAATGACTTCGCGAATATATTTTTTCAGCTTTTGATGCAGAGTCAAAATATATAAAAAGGGCTTCATAATGGTGAAAGATGTTCTGACTTCTGACAATTATTGGCGAAGATACATCCGTTTGAATTTGGGAAAAGAAACTTAAACCGCCAATATCTCGAAATGACTTCGAGACTACATATTTTCAGCTTTTGATGCAGAGTCAAAATATATAAAAAGGGCTTCATAATGTTGAAAGAAATTCTAACTTCTGACAATTATTGGCGAAGATACACTCCGTTTTTATTTGGAATCAGAAACTTAAAACGTCAATTTCCCGAAATGACTTCGAGACTACATATTTTCAGCTTTTGACGCAGAGTCTAAATATATAAAAAGGGCTTCCATAATGTTGAAAGAAATTCTAACTTCTGACAATCATTGGCGAAGATACATCCGTTTGAATTTGGAAACAGAAACTTAAAACGTCAATTTCTCGAAATGACTTCGAGACTACATATTTTCAGCTTTTGATGCAGAGTCAAAATATATAAAAAGGGGTTCATAATGTTGAAAGAAATTCTAACTTCTGACAATTATTGGCGAAGATACATCCGTTTGAATTTGGAAACAGAAACTTAAAACGTAAATTTCTCGAAATGACTTCGAGACTACATATTTTCAGCTTTTGAAGCAGAGTCAAAATATATAAAAAGGGCTTCATAATGTTGAAAGAAATTCTAACTTCTGACAATTATTGGCGAAGATACATCCGTTTGAATTTGGAAACAGAAACTTAAAACGTCAATTTCTCGAAATGACTTCGAGACTACATATTTTCAGCTTTTGATGCAGAGTCAAAATATATAAAAAGGGCTTTATCATGTTGAAAGAAATTCTAACTTCTGACAATTATTGGCGAAGATACATCCGTTTGAATTTGGGAAAATAAACTTAAAACGCCAATATCTCGAAATGACTTCGAGACTACATATTTTCAGCTTTTGATGCAGAATCAAAATATATAAAAAGGGCTTCATAATGTTGCAAGAAATTTTAACTTCTGACAATTATTGGCGAAGATACATCCGTTTGAATTTGGAAACAGAAACTTAAAACGTCAATTTCTCGAAATGACTTCAAGACTACATATTTTCAGCTTTTGATGCAGAATCAAAATATATTAAAAGGGCTTCAAATGTTGAAAGAAATTCTAACTGCTGACAATTATTGGCGAAGATACATCCGTTTGAATTTGGAAACAGAAACTTAAAACGTCGATTTCTCGAAATGACTTCAAGACTACATATTTTCAGCTTTTGATGCAGAATCAAAATATATTAAAATGTTGAAAGAAATTCTAACTGCTGACAATTATTGGCGAAGATACATCCGGTTGAATTTGGAAACAGAAACTTAAGACGTCAATTTCTCGAAATGACTTCGCGACTACATATTTTCAGCTTTTGATGCAGAGTCAAAATATATAAAAAGGGCTTCATAATGTTGAAAGAAATTCTAACTTCTGACAATTATTGTTGAAGATACATCCGTTTGAATTTGGGAAAAGAAATTTAAACCGCCAATATCTCGAAATGACTTCGAGACTACATATTTTCAGCCTTTGATGCAGAATCAAAATATATAAAAAGGGCTTCATAATGTTGAAAGAAATTCTAACTTCTGACAATTATTGGCGAAGATACATCCGTTTGAATTTGGAAACAGAGACTTAAAACGTCAATTTCTCGAAATGACTTCGAGACTACATATTTTCAGCTTTTGATGCAGAATCAAAATATATAAAAAGGGTTTCATAATGTTGAAAGAAATTCTAACTTCTGACAATTATTGACGAAGATACATCCGTTTGAATTTGAAAACAGAAACTTAAAACGTCAATTTCTTGAAATGACTTCGAGACTACATATTTTCAGCTTTTGATGCAGAATCAAAATATATAAAAAGGGCTTCATAATGTTGAAAGAAATTCTAACTTCTGACAATTATTGGCGAAGATACATCCGTTTGAATTTGGGAAAATAAACTTAAAACGCCAATATCTCGAAATGACTTCGAGACTACATATTTTCAGCTTGTGATGCAGAATCAAAATATATAAAAAGGGCTTCATAATGTTGCAAGAAATTCTAACTTCTGACAATTATTGGCGAAGATACATCCGTTTGAATTTGGAAACAGAAACTTAAAACGTCAATTTCTCGAAATGACTTCAAGACTACATATTTTCAGCTTTTGATGCAGAATCAAAATATATAAAAAGGGCTTCATAATGTTGAAAGAAATTCTAACTGCTGACAATTATTGGCGAAGATACATCCGGTTGAATTTGGAAACAGAAACTTAAAACGTCAATTTCTCGAAATGAGTTCGCGACTACATATTTTCAGCTTTTGATGCAGAGTCAAAATATATAAAAAAGGCTTCATAATGTTGAAAGAAATTCTGACTTCTGACAATTATTGGCGAAGATACATCCGTTTGAATTTGGGAAAAGAAACTTAAACCGCCAATATCTCGAAATGACTTCGAGACTACATATTTTCAGCTTTTGATGCAGAATCAAAATATATAAAAAGGGCTTTATAATGTTGAAAGAAATTCTAACTTCTGACAATTATTGGCGAAGATACATCCGTTTGAATTTGGAAACAGAAACTTAAAACGTCAATTTCTCGAAATGACTTCGAGACTACATATTTTCAGCTTTTGATGCAGGGTCAAAATATATAAAAAGGGCTTCATAATGTTGAAAGAAATTCTAACTTCTGACAATCATTGGCGAAGATACATCCGTTTGAATTTGGAAACAGAAACTTAAAACGTCAATTTCTCGAAATGACTTCGAGACTACATATTTTCAGCTTTTGATGCAGAATCAAAATATATAAAAAGGGGTTCATAATGTTGAAAGAAATTCTAACTTCTGACAATTATTGGCGAAGATACATCCGTTTGAATTTGGAAACAGAAACTTAAAACGTAAATTTCTCGAAATGACTTCGAGACTACATATTTTCAGCTTTTGAAGCAGAGTCAAAATATATAAAAAGGGCTTCATAATGTTGAAAGAAATTCTAACTTCTGACAATTATTGGCGAAGATACATCCGTTTGAATTTGGAAACAGAAACTTAAAACGTCAATTTCTCGAAATGACTTCGAGACTACATATTTTCAGCTTTTGATGCAGAGTCAAAATATATAAAAAGGGCTTCATAATGTTGAATGAAATTCTAACTTCTGACAATTATTGGCGAAGATACATCCGTTTGAATTTGGGAAAATAAACTTAAAACGCCAATATCTCGAAATGACTTCGAGACTACATATTTTCAGCTTTTGATGCAGAATCAAAATATATAAAAAGGGCTTCATAATGTTGCAAGAAATTTTAACTTCTGACAATTATTGGCGAAGATACATCCGTTTGAATTTGGAAACAGAAACTTAAAACGTCAATTTCTCGAAATGACTTCAAGACTACATATTTTCAGCTTTTGATGCAGAATCAAAATATATTAAAAGGGCTTCAAATGTTGAAAGAAATTCTAACTGCTGACAATTATTGGCGAAGATACATCCGTTTGAATTTGGAAACAGAAACTTAAAACGTCGATTTCTCGAAATGACTTCAAGACTACATATTTTCAGCTTTTGATGCAGAATCAAAATATATTAAAATGTTGAAAGAAATTCTAACTGCTGACAATTATTGGCGAAGATACATCCGGTTGAATTTGGAAACAGAAACTTAAGACGTCAATTTCTCGAAATGACTTCGCGACTACATATTTTCAGCTTTTGATGCAGAGTCAAAATATATAAAAAGGGCTTCATAATGTTGAAAGAAATTCTAACTTCTGACAATTATTGTTGAAGATACATCCGTTTGAATTTGGGAAAAGAAATTTAAACCGCCAATATCTCGAAATGACTTCGAGACTACATATTTTCAGCCTTTGATGCAGAATCAAAATATATAAAAAGGGCTTCATAATGTTGAAAGAAATTCTAACTTCTGACAATTATTGGCGAAGATACATCCGTTTGAATTTGGAAACAGAGACTTAAAACGTCAACTTCTCGAAATGACTTCGAGACTACATATTTTCAGCTTTTGATGCAGAATCAAAATATATAAAAAGGGTTTCATAATGTTGAAAGAAATTCTAACTTCTGACAATTATTGACGAAGATACATCCGTTTGAATTTGAAAACAGAAACTTAAAACGTCAATTTCTTGAAATGACTTCGAGACTACATATTTTCAGCTTTTGATGCAGAATCAAAATATATAAAAAGGGCTTCATAATGTTGAAAGAAATTCTAACTTCTGACAATTATTGGCGAAGATACATCCGTTTGAATTTGGGAAAATAAACTTAAAACGCCAATATCTCGAAATGACTTCGAGACTACATATTTTCAGCTTGTGATGCAGAATCAAAATATATAAAAAGGGCTTCATAATGTTGCAAGAAATTCTAACTTCTGACAATTATTGGCGAAGATACATCCGTTTGAATTTGGAAACAGAAACTTAAAACGTCAATTTCTCGAAATGACTTCAAGACTACATATTTTCAGCTTTTGATGCAGAATCAAAATATATAAAAAGGGCTTCATAATGTTGAAAGAAATTCTAACTGCTGACAATTATTGGCGAAGATACATCCGGTTGAATTTGGAAACAGAAACTTAAAACGTCAATTTCTCGAAATGAGTTCGCGACTACATATTTTCAGCTTTTGATGCAGAGTCAAAATATATAAAAAAGGCTTCATAATGTTGAAAGAAATTCTAACTTCTGACAATTATTGGCGAAGACACATCCGTTTGAATTTGGGAAAAGAAACTTAAACCGCCAATATCTCGAAATGACTTCGAGACTACATATTTTCAGCCTTTGATGTAGAATCAAAATATATAAAAAGGGCTTTATAATGTTGAAAGAAATTCTAACTTCTGACAATTATTGGCGAAGATACATCCGTTTGAATTTGGAAACCGAAACTTAAAACGTCAATTTCTCGAAATGACTTCGAGACTACATATTTTCAGCTTTTGATGCAGAGTCAAAATATATAAAAAGGGCTTCATAATGTTGAAAGAAATTCTAACTTCTGACAATTATTGGCGAAGATACATCCGTTTGAATTTGGAAACCGAAACTTAAAACGTCGATTTCTCGAAATGACTTCAAGACTACATATTTTCAGCTTTTGATGCAGAATCAAAATATATAAAAAGGGCTTCATAATGTTGAATGAAATTCTAACTTCTGACAATTATTGGCGAAGATACATCCGTTTGAATTTGGAAACAGAAACTTAAAACGTCAATTTCTCGAAATGACTTCGAGACTACATATTTTCAGCCTTTGATGCAGAATCAAAATATATAAAAAGGGCTTCATAATGTTGAAAGAAATTCTAACTTCTGACAATTATTGACGAAGATACATCCGTTTGAATTTGGAAACAGAGACTTAAAACGTCAATTTCTCGAAATGACTTCAAGACTACATATTTTCAGCTTTTGATGCAGAATCAAAATATTTTAAAATGTTGAAAGAAATTCTAACTGCTGACAATTATTGGCGAAGATACATCCGGTTGAATTTGGAAACAGAAACTTAAAACGTCAATTTCTCGAAATGACTTGGTACTATTTTCGTTTGGCAGAGTCAAAATATATAAAAAGGTTCATAATGTTGAAAGAAATTTTAACTTTTAACAATTTTTGGGGAAAAAAAACCCCTTTTTTTTTGAAAAAAAAAAAAAAAAAAATAAATTTTTTCAAAAAATTTCGAGGTACATATTTTCAGCTTTTGATGCAGAGTCAAAATATATAAAAAGGGCTTCATAATGTTGAAAGAAATTCTGACTTCTGACAATTATTGGCGAAGATACATCCGTTTGAATTTGGGAAAATAAACTTAAAACGCCAATATCTCGAAATGACTTCGAGACTACATATTTTTCAGCTTGTGATGCAGAATCAAAATATATAAAAAGGGCTTCATAATGTTGAAAGAAATTCTAACTTCTGACAATTATTGGCGAAGATACATCCGTTTGAATTTGGAAACCGAAACTTAAAACGTCAATTTCTCGAAATGACTTCGAGACTACATATTTTCAGCTTTTGATGCAGAATCAAAATATATAAAAAGGGTTTCATAATGTTGAAAGAAATTCTAACTTCTGACAATTATTGACGAAGATACATCCGTTTGAATTTGAAAACAGAAACTTAAAACGTCAATTTCTCGAAATGACTTCGAGACTACATATTTTCAGCTTTTGATGCAGAATCAAAATATATAAAAAGGGCTTCATAATGTTGAAAGAAATTCTAACTTCTGACAATTATTGGCGAAGATACATCCGTTTGAATTTGGAAACCGAAACTTAAAACGTCAATTTCTCCAAATGACTTCGAGACTACATATTTTCAGCTTGTGATGCAGAATCAAAATATATAAAAAGGGCTTCATAATGTTGCAAGAAATTCTTACTTCTGACAATTATTGGCGAAGATACATCCGTTTGAATTTGGGAAAATAAACTTAAAACGTCAATATCTCGAAATGACTTCGAGACTACATATTTTCAGCTTGTGATGCAGAATCAAAATATATAAAAAGGGCTTCATAATGTTGCAAGAAATTCTAACTTCTGACAATTATTGGCGAAGATACATCCGTTTGAATTTGGAAACAGAAACTTAAAACGTCAATTTCTCGAAATGACTTCAAGACTACATATTTTCAGCTTTTGATGTAGAATCAAAATATATTAAAATGTTGAAAGAAATTCTAACTGCTGACAATTATTGGCGAAGATACATCCGGTTGAATTTGGAAACAGAAACTTAAAACGTCAATTTCTCGAAATGAGTTCGCGACTACATATTTTCAGCTTTTGATGCAGAGTCAAAATATATAAAAAAGGCTTCATAATGTTGAAAGAAATTCTAACTTCTGACAATTATTGGCGAAGACACATCCGTTTGAATTTGGGAAAAGAAACTTAAACCGCCAATATCTCGAAATGACTTCGAGACTACATATTTTCAGCCTTTGATGTAGAATCAAAATATATAAAAAGGGCTTCATAATGTTGAAAGAAATTCTAACTTCTGACAATTATTGGCGAAGATACATCCGTTTGAATTTGGAAACAGAAACTTAAAACGTCGATTTCTCGAAATGACTTCGCGACTATATATTTTCAGCTTTTGATGCATAGTCAAAATATATAAAAAGGGCTTCATAATGTTGAAAGAAATTCTGACTTCTGACAATTATTGGCGAAGATACATCCGTTTGAATTTGGGAAAATGAACTTAAAACGCCAATATCTCGAAATGACTTCGAGACTACATATTTTCAGCTTGTGATGCAGAATCAAAATATATAAAAAGGGCTTCATAATGTTGAAAGAAATTCTAACTTCTGACAATTATTGGCGAAGATACATCCGTTTGAATTTGGAAACAGAAACTTAAAACGTCAATTTCTCGAAATGACTTCGAGACTACATATTTTCAGCTTTTGATGCATAGTCAAAATATATAAAAAGGGTTTCATAATGTTGAAAGAAATTCTAACTTCTGACAATTATTGGCGAAGATACATCCGTTTGAATTTGGAATAGAAACTTAAAACGTCAATTTCGCGAAATGACTTCGAGACTACATATTTTCAGCTTTTGATGCAGAATCAAAATATATAAAAAGGGCTTCATAATGTTGCAAGAAATTCTAACTTCTGACAATTATTGGCGAAGATACATCCGTTTGAATTTGGAAACCGAAACTTAAAACGTCAATTTCTCGAAATGACTTCGAGACTACATATTTTCAGCTTTTGATGCATAGTCAAAATATATAAAAAGGGCTTTATAATGTTGAAAGAAATTCTAACTTCTGCCAATTATTGGCGAATATACATCCGTTTGAATTTTGGAAACAGAAACTTAAAACGTCAATTTCTCGAAATGACTTCGAGACTACATATTTTTAGCTTTTGATGCAGAGTCAAATATATAAAAAGGGCTTCATAATGTTGAAAGAAATTCTAACTTCTGACAATTATTGGCGAAGATACATCCGTTTGAATTTGGAAACAGAAACTTAAAACGTCAATTTCTCGAAATGACTTCGAGACTACATATTTTCAGCCTTTGATGCAGAATCAAAATATATAAAAAGGGGTTCATAATGTTGAAAGAAATTCTGACTTCTGACAATTATTGGCGAAGATACATCCGTTTGAATTTGGAAACAGAAACTTAAAACGTCAATTTCTCGAAATGACTTCGAGACTACATATTTTCAGCTTTTGAAGCAGAGTCAAAATATATAAAAAGGGCTTCATAATGTTGAAAGAAATTCTAACTTCTGACAATTATTGGCGAAGATACATCCGTTTGAATTTGGGAAAAGAAACTTAAAACGTCAATTTCTCGAAATGACTTCGAGACTACATATTTTCAGCTTTTGATGCAGAATCAAAATATATAAAAAGGGCTTCATAATGTTGAAAGAAATTCTAACTTCTGACAATTATTGGCAAAGATACATCCGTTTGAATTTGGAAACAGAAACTTAAAACGTCGATATCTCGAAATGACTTCGAGACTACATATTTTCAGCTTTTGATGCAGAATCAAAATATATAAAAAGGGCTTCATAATGTTGCAAGAAATTTTAACTTCTGACAATTATTGGCGAAGATACATCCGTTTGAATTTGGGAAACAGGAACTTAAAACGTCAATTTCTCGAAATGACTTCGAGACTACATATTTTCAGCTTTTGATGCAGAATCAAAATATATAAAAAGGGCTTCATAATGTTGAAAGAAATTCTAACTGCTGACAATTATTGGCGAAGATACATCCGTTTGAATTTGGAAACCGAAACTTAAAACGTCGATTTCTCGAAATGACTTCGAGACTACATATTTTCAGCTTTTGATGCAGAATCAAAATATATTAAAAGGGTTTAATGTTGAAAGAAATTCTAACTGCTGACAATTATTGGCGAAGATACATCCGGTTGAATTTGGAAACAGAAACTTAAAACGTCAATTTCTCGAAATGACTTCGCGACTACATATTTTCAGCTTTTGATGCAGAGTCAAAATATATAAAAAGGGCTTCATAATGTTGAAAGAAATTCTAACTTCTGACAATTATTGGCGAAGATACATCCGTTTGAATTTGGGAAACAGAAACTTAAAACGCCAATTTCTCGAAATGACTTCGAGACTACATATTTTCAGCTTTTGATGCAGAATCAAAATATATAAAAAGGCTTCAAAATGTTGAAAGAAATTCTAACTTCTGACAATTATTGGCGAAGATACATCCGTTTGAATTTGGAAACAGAAACTTAAAACGTCAATTTCTCGAAATGACTTCGCGACTACATATTTTCAGCTTTTGATGCAGAGTCAAAATATATAAAAAGGGCTTCATAATGTTGAAAGAAATTCTAACTTCTGACAATTATTGGCGAAGATACATCCGTTTGAATTTGGAAACAGAAACTTAAAACGTCAATTTCTCGAAATGACTTCGAGACTACATATTTTCAGCTTTTGATGCAGAGTCAAAATATATAAAAAGGGCTTCATAATGTTGAAAGAAATTCTAACTTCTGACAATTATTGGCGAAGATACATCCGTTTGAATTTGGAAAAAGAAACTTAAAACGTCGATATCTCGAAATGACTTCGAGACTACATACTTTCAGCTTTTGATGCAGGGTCAAAATATATAAAAAGGGCTTCATAATGTTGAAAGAAATTCTAACTTCTGACAATTATTGGCGAAGATACATCCATTTGAATTTGGTAACAGAAACTTAAAACGCCAATTTCTCGAAATGACTTCGAGACTACATATTTTCAGCTTTTGATGCAGAATCAAAATATATAAAAAGGGCTTCATAATGTTGAAAGAAATTCTAACTTCTGACAATTATTGGCGAAGATACATCCGTTTGAATTTGGAAACAGAAACTTAAAACGTCAATTTCTCGAAATGACTTCGCGACTACATATTTTCAGCTTTTGATGCAGAGTCAAAATATATAAAAAGGTTCAAAATGTTGAAAGAAATTCTAACTTCTGACAATTATTGGCGAAGATACATCCGTTTGAATTTGGAAAAAGAAACTTAAAACGTCAATTTCTCGAAATGACTTCGAGACTACATATTTTCAGCTTTTGATGCAGAATCAAAATATATAAAAAGGGCTTCATAATGTTGAAAGAAATTCTAACTGCTGACAATTATTGGCGAAGATACATCCGTTTGAATTTGGAAACAGAAACTTAAACCGTCAATTTCTCGAAATGACTTCGAGACTACATATTTTCAGCTTTTGATGCAGAGTCAAAATATATAAAAAGGGCTTCATAATGTTGAAAGAAATTCTAACTTCTGACAATTATTGGCGAAGATACATCCGTTTGAATTTGGAAACAGAAACTTAAAACGTCGATTTCTCGAAATGACTTCAAGACTACATATTTTCAGCTTTTGATGCAGAGTCAAAATATATAAAAAGGGCTTCATAATGTTGAAAGAAATTCTAACTTCTGACAATTATTGGCGAAGATACATCCGTTTGAATTTGGGAAACAGAAACTTAAAACGTCAATTTCTCGAAATGACTTCGAGACTACATATTTTCAGCTTTTGATGCAGAATCAAAATATATAAAAAGGGCTTCATAATGTTGAAAGAAATTCTAACTTCTGACAATTATTGACGAAGATACATCCGTTTGAATTTGGAAACAGAGACTTAAAACGTCGATTTCTCGAAATGACTTCAAGACTACATATTTTCAGCTTTTGATGCAGAATCAAAATATTTTAAAATGTTGAAAGAAATTCTAACTTCTGACAATTATTGGCGAAGATACATCCGGTTGAATTTGGAAACCGAAACTTAAAACGTCAATTTCTCGAAATGACTTCGCGACTACATATTTTCAGCTTTTGATGCAGAGTCAAAATATATAAAAAGGGCTTCATAATGTTGAAAGAAATTCTAACTTCTGACAATTATTGGCGAAGATACATCCGTTTGAATTTGGAAACAGAAACTTAAAACGTCAATATCTCGAAATGACTTCGAGACTACATATTTTCAGCTTTTGATGCAGAATCAAAATATATAAAAAGGGCTTCATAATGTTGAAAGAAATTCTAACTTCTGACAATTATTGGCGAAGATACATCCGTTTGAATTTGGAAACCGAAACTTAAAACGTCAATTTCTCGAAATGACTTCGAGACTACATATTTTCAGCTTTTGATGCAGAGTCAAAATATATAAAAAGGGTTTCATAATGTTGAAAGAAATTCTAACTTCTAACAATTATTGGCGAAGATACATCCGTTTGAATTTGGAAACAGAAACTTAAAACGTCGATTTCTCGAAATGACTTCGAGACTACATATTTTCAGCTTTTGATGCAGAATCAAAATATATAAAAAGGGCTTCATAATGTTGAAAGAAATTCTAACTTCTGACAATTATTGGCGAAGATACATCCGTTTGAATTTGGAAACCGAAACTTAAAACGTCAATTTCTCCAAATGACTTCGAGACTACATATTTTCAGCTTTTGATGCAGAGTCAAAATATATAAAAAGGGCTTCATAATGTTGAAAGAAATTCTGACTTCTGACAATTATTGGCGAAGATACATCCGTTTGAATTTGGGAAAATAAACTTAAAACGTCAATATCTCGAAATGACTTCGAGACTACATATTTTCAGCTTGTGATGCAGAATCAAAATATATAAAAAGGGCTTCATAATGTTGCAAGAAATTCTAACTTCTGACAATTATTGGCGAAGATACATCCGTTTGAATTTGGAAACAGAAACTTAAAACGTCAATTTCTCGAAATGACTTCAAGACTACATATTTTCAGCTTTTGATGTAGAATCAAAATATATTAAAATGTTGAAAGAAATTCTAACTGCTGACAATTATTGGCGAAGATACATCCGGTTGAATTTGGAAACAGAAACTTAAAACGTCAATTTCTCGAAATGAGTTCGCGACTACATATTTTCAGCTTTTGATGCAG
This sequence comes from Drosophila grimshawi, assembly GCF_018153295.1. Classification (NCBI taxonomy): domain Eukaryota; kingdom Metazoa; phylum Arthropoda; class Insecta; order Diptera; family Drosophilidae; genus Drosophila; species Drosophila grimshawi. The sequence goes on from NW_025062925.1 coordinate 71,376, forward strand.
AGTCAAAATATATAAAAAAGGCTTCATAATGTTGAAAGAAATTCTAACTTCTGACAATTATTGGCGAAGACACATCCGTTTGAATTTGGGAAAAGAAACTTAAACCGCCAATATCTCGAAATGACTTCGAGACTACATATTTTCAGCCTTTGATGCAGAATCAAAATATATAAAAAGGGCTTCATAATGTTGAAAGAAATTCTAACTTCTGACAATTATTGGCGAAGATACATCCGTTTGAATTTGGAAACAGAAACTTAAAACGTCAATTTCTCGAAATGACTTCGAGACTATATATTTTCAGCTTTTGATGCAGAGTCAAAATATATAAAAAGGGCTTCATAATGTTGAAAGAAATTCTAACTTCTGACAATTATTGGCGAAGATACATCCGTTTGAATTTGGGAAAATGAACTTAAAACGCCAATATCTCGAAATGACTTCGAGACTACATATTTTCAGCTTTTGATGCAGAGTCAAAATATATAAAAAGGGCTTCATAATGTTGAAAGAAATTCTAACTTCTGACAATTATTGTCGAAGATACATCCGTTTGAATTTGGAAACAGAAACTTAAAACGTCAATTTCTCGAAATGACTTCGAGACTACATATTTTCAGCTTTTGATGCAGAATCAAAATATATAAAAAGGGCTTCATAATGTTGAAAGAAATTCTAACTTCTGACAATTATTGGCAAAGATACATCCGTTTGAATTTGGAAACAGAAACTTAAAACGTCAATTTCTCGAAATGACTTCGAGACTACATATTTTCAGCTTTTGATGCAGAGTCAAAATATATAAAAAGGGCTTCATAATGTTGAAAGAAATTCTAACTTCTGACAATTATTGGCGAAGATACATCCGTTTGAATTTGGAAACCGAAACTTAAAACGTCAATTTCTCCAAATGACTTCGAGACTACATATTTTCAGCTTTTGATGCAGAGTCAAAATATATAAAAAGGGCTTCATAATGTTGAAAGAAATTCTGACTTCTGACAATTATTGGCGAAGATACACCCGTTTGAATTTGGGAAAAGAAACTTAAACCGCCAATATCTCGAAATGACTTCGAGACTACATATTTTCAGCTTTTGATGCAGAATCAAAATATATAAAAAGGGCTTCATAATGTTGCAAGAAATTCTAACTTCTGACAATTATTGGCGAAGATACATCCGTTTGAATTTGGAAACAGAAACTTAAAACGTCAATTTCTCGAAATGACTTCGCGACTACATATTTTCAGCTTTTGATGTAGAATCAAAATATATTAAAGGGCTTATAATGTTGAAAGAAATTCTAACTGCTGACAATTATTGGCGAAGATACATCCGGTTGAATTTGGAAACAGAAACTTAAAACGTCAATTTCTCGAAATGACTTCGCGACTACATATTTTCAGCTTTTGATGCAGAGTCAAAATATATAAAAAGGGCTTCATAATGTTGAAAGAAATTCTAACTTCTGACAATTATTGGCGAAGATACATCCGTTTGAATTTGGTAAAAGAAACTTAAAACGCCAATATCTCGAAATGACTTCGAGACTACATATTTTCAGCTTTTGATGCATAGTCAAAATATATAAAAAGGGCTTCATAATGTTGAAAGAAATTCTAACTTCTGACAATTATTGGCGAAGATACATCCGTTTGAATTTGGAAACAGAAACTTAAAACGTCAATTTCTCGAAATGACTTCGCGACTATATATTTTCAGCTTTTGATGCAGAGTCAAAATATATAAAAAGGGCTTCATAATGTTGAAAGAAATTCTGACTTCTGACAATTATTGGCGAAGATACATCCGTTTGAATTTGGGAAAATGAACTTAAAACGTCAATTTCTCGAAATGACTTCGAGACTACATATTTTCAGCTTTTGATGCAGAATCAAAATATATAAAAGGGCTTCATAATGTTGAAAGAAATTCTAACTTCTGACAATTATTGGCGAAGATACATCCGTTTGAATTTGGAAACAGAAACTTAAAACGTCAATTTCTCGAAATGACTTCGAGACTACATATTTTCAGCTTTTGATGCAGAATCAAAATATATAAAAAGGGCTTCATAATGTTGAAAGAAATTCTAACTTCTGACAATTATTGACGAAGATACATCCGTTTGAATTTGGAAACAGAAACTTAAAACGTCAATTTCTCGAAATGACTTCGAGACTACATATTTTCAGCTTTTGATGCAGAATCAAAATATATAAAAAGGGCTTCATAATGTTGAAAGAAATTCTAACTTCTGACAATTATTGGCGAAGATACATCCGTTTGAATTTGGAAACCGAAACTTAAAACGTCAATTTCTCGAAATGACTTCGAGACTACATATTTTCAGCTTTTGATGCAGAATCAAAATATAAAAAGGGTTCAAAATGTTGAAAGAAATTCTAACTTCTGACAATTATTGGCGAAGATACATCCGTTTGAATTTGGAAACAGAAACTTAAAACGTCAATTTCTCGAAATGACTTCGAGACTACATATTTTCAGCTTTTGATGCAGAGTCAAAATATATAAAAAGGGCTTCATAATGTTGAAAGAAATTCTAACTTCTGACAATTATTGGCGAAGATACATCCGTTTGAATTTGGGAAACAGAAACTTAAAACGTCAATTTCTCGAAATGACTTCGAGACTACATATTTTCAGCTTTTGATGCAGAGTCAAAATATATAAAAAGGGCTTCATAATGTTGAAAGAAATTCTAACTTCTGACAATTATTGGCGAAGATACATCCGTTTGAATTTGGAAACAGAAACTTAAAACGTCGATTTCTCGAAATGACTTCGAGACTACATATTTTCAGCTTTTGATGCATAGTCAAAATATATAAAAAGGGCTTCATAATGTTGAAAGAAATTCTAACTTCTGACAATTATTGGCGAAGATACATCCGTTTGAATTTGGGAAACAGAAACTTAAAACGTCAATTTCTCGAAATGACTTCGAGACTACATATTTTCAGCTTTTGATGCAGAATCAAAATATATAAAAAGGGCTTCATAATGTTGAAAGAAATTCTAACTTCTGACAATTATTGGCGAAGATACATCCGTTTGAATTTGGAAACAGAAACTTAAAACGTCAATTTCTCGAAATGACTTCGAGACTACATATTTTCAGCTTTTGATGCAGAATCAAAATATATAAAAAGGGCTTCATAATGTTGAAAGAAATTCTAACTTCTGACAATTATTGGCGAAGATACATCCGTTTGAATTTGGAAACAGAAACTTAAAACGTCAATTTCTCGAAATGACTTCGAGACTACATATTTTCAGCTTTTGATGCAGAGTCAAAATATATAAAAAGGGCTTCATAATGTTGAAAGAAATTCTAACTTCTGACAATTATTGGCGAAGATACATCCGTTTGAATTTGGAAACAGAAACTTAAAACGTCAATTTCTCGAAATGACTTCGAGACTACATATTTTCAGCTTTTGATGCAGAGTCAAAATATATAAAAAGGGCTTCATAATGTTGAAAGAAATTCTAACTTCTGACAATTATTGGCGAAGATACATCCGTTTGAATTTGGAAACAGAAACTTAAAACGTCGATTTCTCGAAATGACTTCGAGACTACATATTTTCAGCTTTTGATGCAGAATCAAAATATATAAAAAGGGCTTCATAATGTTGAAAGAAATTCTAACTTCTGACAATTATTGGCGAAGATACATCCGTTTGAATTTGGGAAAAGAAACTTAAAACGTCAATATCTCGAAATGACTTCGAGACTACATATTTTCAGCTTTTGATGCAGAGTCAAAATATATAAAAAGGGCTTCATAATGTTGAAAGAAATTCTAACTTCTGACAATTATTGGCGAAGATACATCCGTTTGAATTTGGAAACAGAAACTTAAAACGTCAATTTCTCGAAATGACTTCAAGACTACATATTTTCAGCTTTTGATGCAGAATCAAAATATATAAAAAGGGCTTCATAATGTTGAAAGAAATTCTAACTTCTGACAATTATTGGCGAAGATACATCCGTTTGAATTTGGAAACAGAAACTTAAAACGTCAATTTCTCGAAATGACTTCGAGACTACATATTTTCAGCTTTTGATTGCAGAGTCAAAATATATAAAAAGGGCTTCATAATGTTGAAAGAAATTCTAACTTCTGACAATTATTGGCGAAGATACATCCGTTTGAATTTGGAAACAGAAACTTAAAACGTCAATTTCTCGAAATGACTTCGAGACTACATATTTTCAGCTTTTGATGCAGAGTCAAAATATATAAAAAGGGCTTCAATGTTGAAAGAAATTCTAACTTCTGACAATTATTGGCGAAGATACATCCGTTTGAATTTGGAAACAGAAACTTAAAACGTCAATTTCTCGAAATGACTTCGAGACTACATATTTTCAGCTTTTGATGCAGAGTCAAAATATATAAAAGGGCTTCATAATGTTGAAAGAAATTCTAACTTCTGACAATTATTGGCGAAAATACATCCGTTTGAATTTGGAAACAGAAACTTAAAACGTCAATTTCTCGAAATGACTTCGAGACTACATATTTTCAGCTTTTGATGCAGAGTCAAAATATATAGAAAAGGGGTTCATAATGTTGAAAGAAATTCTAACTTCTGACAATTATTGGCGAAGATACATCCGTTTGAATTTGGAAACAGAAACTTAAAACGTCAATTTCTCGAAATGACTTCGAGACTACATATTTTCAGCTTTTGATGCAGAGTCAAAATATATAAAATGGCTTCATAATGTTGAAAGAAATTCTGAACTTCTGACAATTATTGGCGAGTAATACATCCGTTTGAATTTGGGAAACAGAAACTTAAAACGTCAAGTTTCTCGAAATGACATCCGGACTACATAGTTTTCAGCTTTTGATGCATAGTCTAAATATATAAAAAGGGCTTCATAATGTTGAAAGAATTTCTAACTTCTGACAATTATTGGCGAAGATACATCCGTTTGAATTTGGAAACAGAAACTTAAAACGTCAATTTCTCGAAATGACTTCGAGACTACATATTTTCAGCTTTTGATGCAGAGTCAAAATATAAAAAGGGCTTCAAAATGTTGAAAGAAATTCTAACTTCTGACAATTATTGGCGAAGATACATCCGTTTGAATTTGGAAACAGAAACTTAAAACGTCAATTTCTCGAAATGACTTCGCGACTACATATTTTCAGCTTTTGATGCAGAGTCAAAATATATAAAAAGGGCTTCATAATGTTGAAAGAAATTCTAACTTCTGACAATTATTGGCGAAGATACATCCGTTTGAATTTGGGAACAGAAACTTAAAACGTCAATTTCTCGAAATGACTTCGAGACTACATATTTTCAGCTTTTGATGCAGAATCAAAATATATAAAAAGGGCTTCATAATGTTGAAAGAAATTCTAACTTCTGACAATTATTGGCGAAGATACATCCGTTTGAATTTGGAAACAGAAACTTAAAACGTCAATTTCTCGAAATGACTTCGAGACTACATATTTTCAGCTTTTGATGCAGAGTCAAAATATATAAAAAGGGCTTCATAATGTTGAAAGAAATTCTAACTTCTGACAATTATTGGCGAAGATACATCCGTTTGAATTTGGGAACCAGAAACTTAAAACGTCAATTTCTCGAAATGACTTCGAGTCTACATATTTTCAGCTTTTGATGCAGAATCAAAATATATAAAAAGGGCTTCATAATGTTGAAAGAAATTCTAACTTCTGACAATTATTGGCGAAGATACATCCGTTTGAATTTGGAAACAGAAACTTAAAACGTCAATTTCTCGAAATGACTTCGAGACTACATATTTTCAGCTTTTGATGCAGAATCAAAATATATAAAAAGGGCTTCATAATGTTGAAAGAAATTCTAACTTCTGACAATTATTGGCGAAGATACATCCGTTTGAATTTGGAAACAGAAACTTAAAACGTCAATTTCTCGAAATGACTTCGCGACTACATATTTTCAGCTTTTGATGCAGAGTCAAAATATATAAAAAGGGCTTCATAATGTTGAAAGAAATTCTAACTTCTGACAATTATTGGCGAAGATACATCCGTTTGAATTTGGAAACAGAAACTTAAAACGTCAATTTCTCGAAATGACTTCGAGACTACATATTTTCAGCTTTTGATGCAGAGTCAAAATATATAAAAAGGGCTTCATAATGTTGAAAGAAATTCTAACTTCTGACAATTATTGGCGAAGATACATCCGTTTGAATTTGGAAACAGAAACTTAAAACGTCAATTTCTCGAAATGACTTCGAGACTACATATTTTCAGCTTTTGATGCAGAGTCAAAATATATAAAAAGGGCTTCATAATGTTGAAAGAAATTCTAACTTCTGACAATTATTGGCGAAGATACATCCGTTTGAATTTGGAAACAGAAACTTAAAACGTCAATTTCTCGAAATGACTTCGAGACTACATATTTTCAGCTTTTGATGCAGAATCAAAATATATAAAAAGGGCTTCATAATGTTGAAAGAAATTCTAACTTCTGACAATTATTGGCGAAGATACATCCGTTTGAATTTGGAAACAGAAACTTAAAACGTCAATTTCTCGAAATGACTTCGAGACTACATATTTTCAGCTTTTGATGCAGAGTCAAAATATATAAAAAGGGCTTCATAATGTTGAAAGAAATTCTAACTTCTGACAATTATTGGCGAAGATACATCCGTTTGAATTTGGAAACAGAAACTTAAAACGTCAATTTCTCGAAATGACTTCGAGACTACATATTTTCAGCTTTTGATGCAGAGTCAAAATATATAAAAAGGGCTTCATAATGTTGAAAGAAATTCTAACTTCTGACAATTATTGGCGAAGATACATCCGTTTGAATTTGGAAACAGAAACTTAAAACGTCAATTTCTCGAAATGACTTCGAGACTACATATTTTCAGCTTTTGATGCAGAGTCAAAATATATAAAAAGGGCTTCATAATGTTGAAAGAAATTCTAACTTCTGACAATTATTGGCGAAGATACATCCGTTTGAATTTGGAAACAGAAACTTAAAACGTCAATTTCTCGAAATGACTTCGAGACTACATATTTTCAGCTTTTGATGCAGAGTCAAAATATATAAAAAGGGCTTCATAATGTTGAAAGAAATTCTAACTTCTGACAATTATTGGCGAAGATACATCCGTTTGAATTTGGAAACAGAAACTTAAAACGTCAATTTCTCGAAATGACTTCGAGACTACATATTTTTCAGCTTTTGATGCAGAGTCAAAATATATAAAAAGGGCTTCATAATGTTGAAAGAAATTCTAACTTCTGACAATTATTGGCGAAGATACATCCGTTTGAATTTGGAAACAGAAACTTAAAACGTCAATTTCTCGAAATGACTTCGAGACTACATATTTTCAGCTTTTGATGCAGAGTCAAAATATATAAAAAGGGCTTCATAATGTTGAAAGAAATTCTAACTTCTGACAATTATTGGCGAAGATACATCCGTTTGAATTTGGAAACAGAAACTTAAAACGTCAATTTCTCGAAATGACTTCGAGACTACATATTTTCAGCTTTTGATGCAGGGTCAAAATATATAAAAAGGGCTTCATAATGTTGAAAGAAATTCTAACTTCTGACAATTATTGGCGAAGATACATCCGTTTGAATTTGGAAACAGAAACTTAAAACGTCAATTTCTCGAAATGACTTCGAGACTACATATTTTCAGCTTTTGATGCAGAATCAAAATATATAAAAAGGGCTTCATAATGTTGAAAGAAATTCTAACTTCTGACAATTATTGGCGAAGATACATCCGTTTGAATTTGGAAAAATAAACTTAAAACGTCGATTTCTCGAAATGACTTCGAGACTACATATTTTCAGCTTTTGATGCACAGTCAAAATATATAAAAGGGGGCTTCATAATGTTGAAAGAAATTCTAACTTCTGACAATTATTGGCGAAGATACATCCGTTTGAATTTGGAAACAGAGACTTAAAACGTCAATTTCTCGAAATGACTTCGAGACTACATATTTTCAGCTTTTGATGCAGAGTCAAAATATATAAAAAGGGCTCCATAATGTTGAAAGAAATTCTAACTTCTGACAATTATTGGGGAAGATACATCCGTTTGAATTTGGAAACAGAAACTTAAAACGTCAATTTCTCGAAATGACTTCGAGACTACATATTTTCAGCTTTTGATACAGAGTCAAAATATATAAAAAGGGCTTCATAATGTTGAAAGAAATTCTAACTGCTGACAATTATTGGCGAAGATACATCCGTTTGAATTTGGAAACCGAAACTTAAAACGTCAATTTCTCGAAATGACTTCGCGACTACATATTTTCAGTTTTTGATGCACAGTCAAAATATATAAAAAGGGCTTCATAATGTTGAAAGAAATTCTGACTTCTGACAATTATTGGCGAAGATACATCCGTTTGAATTTGGGAAAATGAACTTAAAACGCCAATATCTCGAAATGACTTCGAGACTACATATTTTCAGCTTTTGATGCAGAGTCAAAATATATAAAAAGGGCTTCATAATGTTGAAAGAAATTCTAACTTCTGACAATTATTGGCGAAGATACATCCGTTTGAATTTGGAAACAGAAACTTAAAACGTCAATTTCTCGAAATGACTTCGAGACTACATATTTTCAGCTTTTGATGCAGAGTCAAAATATATAAAAAGGGCTTCATAATGTTGAAAGAAATTCTAACTTCTGACAATTATTGGCGAAGATACATCCGTTTGAATTTGGAAACAGAAACTTAAAACGTCAATTTCTCGAAATGACTTCGAGACTACATATTTTCAGCTTTTGATGCAGAGTCAAAATATATAAAAAGGGCTTCATAATGTTGAAAGAAATTCTAACTTCTGACAATTATTGGCGAAGATACATCCGTTTGAATTTGGAAACAGAAACTTAAAACGTCAATTTCTCGAAATGACTTCGAGACTACATATTTTCAGCTTTTGATGCAGAGTCAAAATATATAAAAAGGGCTTCATAATGTTGAAAGAAATTCTAACTTCTGACAATTATTGGCGAAGATACATCCGTTTGAATTTGGAAACAGAAACTTAAAACGTCAATTTCTCGAAATGACTTCGAGACTACATATTTTCAGCTTTTGATGCAGAGTCAAAATATATAAAAAGGGCTTCATAATGTTGAAAGAAATTCTAACTTCTGACAATTATTGGCGAAGATACATCCGTTTGAATTTGGAAACAGAAACTTAAAACGTCAATTTCTCGAAATGACTTCGCGACTACATATTTTCAGCTTTTGATGCAGAGTCAAAACATATAAAAAGGGCTTCATAATGTTGAAAGAAATTCTAACTGCTGACAATTTTTGGCGAAGATACATCCGTTTGAATTTGGAAACCGAAACTTAAAACGTCAATTTCTCGAAATGACTTCGAGACTACATATTTTCAGCTTTTGATGCAGAGTCAAAATATATAAAAAGGGCTTCATAATGTTGAAACCGAAACTTAAAACGTCAATTTCTCGAAATGACTTCGCGACTACATATTTTCAGCTTTTGATGCATAGTCAAAATATATAAAAGAGGCTTCATAACGTGAAAGAAATTCTAACTTCTGACAATTATTGGGCAAGATACATCCGTTTGAATTTGGAAACAGAAACTTAAAACGTCAATTTCTCGAAATGACTTCGAGACTACATATTTTCAGCTTTTGATGCACAGTCAAAATATATAAAAGGGCTTCATAATGTTGAAAGAAATTCTAACTCCTGACAATTATTGGCGAAGATACATCCGTTTGAATTTGGAAACAGAAACTTAAAACGTCAATTTCTCGAAATGACTTCGAGACTACATATTTTCAGCTTTTGATGCAGAGTCAAAATATATAAAAAGGGCTTCATAATGTTGAAAGAAATTCTAACTTCTGACAATTATTGGCGAAGATACATCCGTTTGAATTTGGAAACAGAAACTTAAAACGTCAATTTCTCGAAATGACTTCGAGACTACATATTTTCAGCTTTTGATGCATAGTCAAAATATATAAAAAGGGCTTCATAATGTTGAAAGAAATTCTGACTTCTGACAATTATTGGCGAAGATACATCCGTTTGAATTTGGAAACAGAGACTTAAAACGTCAATTTCTCGAAATGACTTCGAGACTACATATTTTCAGCTTTTGATGCAGAGTCAAAATATATAAAAAGGGCTTCATAATGTTGAAAGAAATTCTAACTTCTGACAATTATTGGCGAAGATACATCCGTTTGAATTTGGAAACAGAAACTTAAAACGTCAATTTCTCGAAATGACTTCGAGACTACATATTTTCAGCTTTTGATGCAGAGTCAAAATATATAAAAAGGGCTTCATAATGTTGAAAGAAATTCTAACTTCTGACAATTATTGGCGAAGATACATCCGTTTGAATTTGGAAACAGAAACTTAAAACGTCAATTTCTCGAAATGACTTCGAGACTACATATTTTCAGCTTTTGATGCAGGGTCAAAATATATAAAAAGGGCTTCATAATGTTGAAAGAAATTCTAACTTCTGACAATTATTGGCGAAGATACATCCGTTTGAATTTGGAAACAGAAACTTAAAACGTCAATTTCTCGAAATGACTTCGAGACTACATATTTTCAGCTTTTGATGCAGAGTCAAAATATATAAAAAGGGCTTCATAATGTTGAAAGAAATTCTAACTTCTGACAATTATTGGCGAAGATACATCCGTTTGAATTTGGAAAAAGAAACCTAAAACGTCAATTTCTCGAAATGACTTCGAGACTACATATTTTCAGCTTTTGATGCACAATCAAAATATATAAAAAGGGCTTCATAATGTTGAAAGAAATTCTAACTTCTGACAATTATTGGCGAAGATACATCCATTTGAATTTGGAAACAGAAACTTAAAACGTCAATTTCTCGAAATGACTTCGAGACTACATATTTTCAGCTTTTGATGCACAGTCAAAATATATACAACGGGCTTCATAATGTTGAAAGAAATTCTAACTTCTGACAATTATTGACGAAGATACATCCGTTTGAATTTGGAAACAGAAACTTAAAACGTCAATTTCTCGAAATGACTTCGAGACTACATATTTTCAGCTTTTGATGCAGAATCAAAATATATAAAAAGGGCTTCATAATGTTGAAAGAAATTCTAACTTCTGACAATTATTGGCGAAGATACATCCGTTTGAATTTGGAAACAGAAACTTAAAACGTCAATTTCTCGAAATGACTTCGAGACTACATATTTTCAGCTTTTGATGCAGAGTCAAAATATATAAAAAGGGCTTCATAATGTTGAAAGAAATTCTAACTTCTGACAATTATTGGCGAAGATACATCCGTTTGAATTTGGAAACAGAAACTTAAAACGTCAATTTCTCGAAATGACTTCGAGACTACATATTTTCAGCTTTTGATGCATAGTCAAAATATATAAAAAGGGCTTCATAATGTTGAAAGAAATTCTAACTTCTGACAATTATTGGCGAAGATACATCCGTTTGAATTTGGAAACAGAAACTTAAAACGTCAATTTCTCGAAATGACTTCGAGACTACATATTTTCAGCTTTTGATGCAGAATCAAAATATATAAAAAGGGCTTCATAATGTTGAAAGAAATTCTAACTTCTGACAATTATTGGCGAAGATACATCCGTTTGAATTTGGAAACAGAAACTTAAAACGTCAATTTCTCGAAATGACTTCGAGACTACATATTTTCAGCTTTTGATGCAGAATCAAAATATATAAAAAGGGCTTCATAATGTTGAAAGAAATTCTAACTTCTGACAATTATTGGCGAAGATACATCCGTTTGAATTTGGAAACAGAAACTTAAAACGTCAATTTCTCGAAATGACTTCGAGACTACATATTTTCAGCTTTTGATGCAGAATCAAAATATATAAAAAGGGCTTCATAATGTTGAAAGAAATTCTAACTTCTGACAATTATTGGCGAAGATACATCCGTTTGAATTTGGAAACAGAAACTTAAAACGTCAATTTCTCGAAATGACTTCGAGACTACATATTTTCAGCTTTTGATGCAGAATCAAAATATATAAAAAGGGCTTCATAATGTTGAAAGAAATTTTAACTTCTGACAATTATTGGCGAAGATACATCCGTTTGAATTTGGAAACAGAAACTTAAAACGTCAATTTCTCGAAATGACTTCGAGACTACATATTTTCAGCTTTTGATGCAGAGTCAAAATATATAAAAAGGGCTTCATAATGTTGAAAGAAATTCTAACTTCTGACAATTATTGGCGAAGATACATCCGTTTGAATTTGGAAACAGAAACTTAAAACGTCAATTTCTCGAAATGACTTCGAGACTACATATTTTCAGCTTTTGATGCATAGTCAAAATATATAAAAAGGGCTTCATAATGTTGAAAGAAATTCTAACTTCTGACAATTATTGGCGAAGATACATCCGTTTGAATTTGGAAACAGAAACTTAAAACGTCAATTTCTCGAAATGACTTCGAGACTACATATTTTCAGCTTTTGATGCAGAGTCAAAATATATAAAAAGGGCTTCATAATGTTGAAAGAAATTCTAACTTCTGACAATTATTGGCGAAGATACATCCGTTTGAATTTGGAAACAGAAACTTAAAACGTCAATTTCTCGAAATGACTTCGAGACTACATATTTTCAGCTTTTGATGCAGAGTCAAAATATATAAAAAGGGCTTCATAATGTTGAAAGAAATTCTAACTTCTGACAATTATTGGCGAAGATACATCCGTTTGAATTTGGAAACAGAAACTTAAAACGTCAATTTCTCGAAATGACTTCGAGACTACATATTTTCAGCTTTTGATGCAGAATCAAAATATATAAAAAGGGCTTCATAATGTTGAAAGAAATTCTAACTTCTGACAATTATTGGCGAAGATACATCCGTTTGAATTTGGAAACAGAAACTTAAAACGTCAATTTCTCGAAATGACTTCGAGACTACATATTTTCAGCTTTTGAAGCAGAGTCAAAATATATAAAAAGGGCTTCATAATGTTGAAAGAAATTCTAACTTCTGACAATTATTGGCGAAGATACATCCATTTGAATTTGGAAACAGAAACTTAAAACGTCAATTTCTCGAAATGACTTCGAGACTACATATTTTCAGCTTTTGATGCAGAGTCAAAATATATAAAAAGGGCTTCATAATGTTGAAAGAAATTCTAACTTCTGACAATTATTGGCGAAGATACATCCGTTTGAATTTGGAAACAGAAACTTAAAACGTCAATTTCTCGAAATGACTTCGAGACTACATATTTTCAGCTTTTGATGCAGAGTCAAAATATATAAAAAGGGCTTCATAATGTTGAAAGAAATTCTAATTTCTGACAATTATTGACGAAGATACATCCGTTTGAATTTGGAAACAGAAACTTAAAACGTCAATTTCTCGAAATGAGTTCGAGACTACATATTTTAGCTTTTGATGCAGAATCAAAATATATAAAAAGGGTTTCATAATGTTGAAAGAAATTCTAACTTCTGACAATTATTGACGAAAATACATCCGTTTGAATTTGGAAACAGAAACTTAAAACGTCAATTCTCGAAATGACTTCGAGACTACATATTTTCAGCTTTTGATGCAGAGTCAAAATATATAAAAAAGGGCTTCATAATGTTGAAAGAAACTCTAACTTCTGACAATTATTGGCGAAGATACATCCGTTTGAATTTGGAAACAGAAACTTAAAACGTCAATTTCTCGAAATGACTTCGAGACTACATATTTTCAGCTTTTGATGCAGAGTCAAAATATATAAAAAGGGCTTCATAATGTTGAAAGAAACTCTAACTTCTGACAATTATTGGCGAAGATACATCCGTTTGAATTTGGAAACAGAAACTTAAATCGTCAATTTCTCAAAATGACTTCGAGATTACATATTTTCAGCTTTTTGAAGCAGAGTCAAAATATATAAAAAGGGCTTCATAATGTTGAAAGAAATTCTGACTTCTGACAATTATTGGCGAAGATACATCCGTTTGAATTTGGGAACATAAACCTAAAACGCCAATATCTCGAAATGACTTCGAGACTACATATTTTCAGCTTTTGATGCAGAATCAAAATATATAAAAAGGGGTTCATAATGTTGCAAGAAATTCTAACTTCTGACAATTATTGGCGAAGATACATCCGTTTGAATTTGGAAACAGAAACTTAAAACGTCAATTTCTCGAAATGACTTCGAGACTACATATTTTCAGCTTTTGAAGCAGAATCAAAATATATAAAAAGGGCTTCATAATGTTGAAAGAAATTCTAACTTCTGACAATTATTGGCGAAGATACATCCGTTTGAATTTGGAAACAGAAACCTAAAACGTCAATTTCTCGAAATGACTTCGAGACTACATATTTTCAGCTTTTGATGCAGAGTCAAAATATATAAAAAGGGCTTCATAATGTTGAAAGAAATTTTAACTTCTGACAATTATTGGCGAAGATACATCCGTTTGAATTTGGAAACAGAAACTTAAAACGTCAATTTCTCGAAATTACTTCGAGACTACATATTTTCAGCTTTAGATGCATAGTCAAAATATATAAAAAGGGCTTCATAATGTTGAAAGAAATTCTAACTGCTGACAATTATTGGCGAAGATACATCCGTTTGAATTTGGAAACAGAAACTTAAAACGTCAATTTCTCGAAATGACTTCGAGACTACATATTTTCAGCTTTTGATGCATAGTCAAAATATATAAAAAGGGCTTCATAATGTTGAAAGAAATTCTAACTTCTGACAATTATTGGCGAAGATACATCCGTTTGAATTTGGAAACAGAAACTTAAAACGTCAATTTCTCGAAATGACTTCGAGACTACATATTTTTCAGCTTTTGATGCAGAGTCAAAAAATATAAAAAAGGGCTTCATAATGTTGAAAGAAATTCTAACTTCTGACATTATTGGCGAAGATACATCCGTTTGAATTTGGAACAGAAACTTAACAGTCAATTTCTCGAATCGACTTCGAGACTACATATTTCCAGCTTTTGATGCATAGTCAAAATATATAAAAAGGGCTTCATAATGTTGAAAGAAATTCTAATTTCTGACAATTATTGGCGAAGATACATCCGTTTGAATTTGGAAACAGAAACTTAAAACGTCGATTTCTCGAAATGACTTCAAGACTACATAATTTCAGCTTTTGATGCAGAATCAAAATATATAAAAAGGGCTTCATAATGTTGAAAGAAATTCTAACTGCTGACAATTATTGGCGAAGATACATCCGTTTGAATTTGGAAACAGAAACTTAAATCGTCAATTTCTCAAAATGACTTCGAGACTACATATTTTCAGCTTTTGAAGCAGAGTCAAAATATATAAAAAGGGCTTCATAATGTTGAAAGAAATTCTAACTTCTGACAATTATTGGCGAAGATACATCCATTTGAATTTGGAAACAGAAACTTAAAACGTCAATTTCTCGAAATGACTTCGAGACTACATATTTTCAGCTTTTGATGCAGAGTCAAAATATATAAAAAGGGCTTCATAATGTTGAAAGAAACTCTAACTTCTGACAATTATTGGCGAAGATACATCCGTTTGAATTTGGAAACAGAAACTTAAGACGTCAATTTCTCGAAATGACTTCGAGACTACATATTTTCAGCTTTTGATGCATAGTCAAAATATATAAAAAGGGCTTCATAATGTTGAAAGAAATTCTAACTTCTGACAATTATTGGCGAAGATACATCCGTTTGAATTTGGAAACAGAAACTTAAAACGTCAATTTCTCGAAATGACTTCGAGACTACATATTTGCAGCTTTTGATGCAGAGTCAAAATATATAAAAAGGGCTTCATAATGTTGAAAGAAATTCTAACTTCTGACAATTATTGGCGAAGATACATCCGTTTGAATTTGGAAACAGAAACTTAAATCGTCAATTTCTCAAAATGACTTCGAGATTACATATTTTCAGCTTTGAAGCAGAGTCAAAATATATAAAAAGGGCTTCATAATGTTGAAAGAAATTCTAACTTCTGACAATTATTGGCGAATATACATCCGTTTGAATTTGGTAAAATAAACTTAAAACGCCAATATCTTGAAATGACTTCGAGACTACATATTTTCAGCTTTTGATGCAGAATCAAAATATATAAAAGGGGTTCATAATGTTGAAAGAAATTCTAACTTCTGACAATTATTGGCGAAGATACATCCGTTTGAATTTGGAAACAGAAACTTAAAACGTCAATTTCTCGAAATGACTTCGAGACTACATATTTTCAGCTTTTGAAGCAGAATCAAAATATATAAAAAGGGCTTCATAATGTTGAAAGAAATTCTAACTTCTGACAATTATTGGCGAAGATACATCCATTTGAATTTGGAAACAGAAACTTAAAACGTCAATTTCTCGAAATGACTTCGAGACTACATATTTTCAGCCTTTGAAGCAGAGTCAAAATATATAAAAAGGGCTTCATAATGTTGAATGAAATTCTAACTTCTGACAATTATTGGCGAAGATACATCCGTTTGAATTTGAAAACAGAAACTTAAAACGTCAATTTCTCGAAATGACTTCGAGACTACATATTTTCAGCTTTTGATGCAGAATCAAAATATATAAAAAGGGCTTCATAATGTTGAAAGAAATTCTAACTTCTGACAATTATTGACGAAGATACATCCGTTTGAATTTGGAAACAGAAACTTAAAACGTCAATTTCTCGAAATGACTTCGAGACTACATATTTTCAGCTTTTGATGCAGAGTCAAAATATATAAAAAGGGCTTCATAATGTTGAAAGAAATTCTAACTTCTGACAATTATTGGCGAAGATACATTCGTTTGGATTTGGAAACAGAAACTTAAAACGTCAATTTCTCGAAATGACTTCGAGACTACATATTTTTCAGCTTTTGATCCAGAATCAAAATGTATAAAAAGGGCTTCATAATGTTGAAAGAAAGTCTAACTTCTGACAATTATTGGCGAAAGATACATCCCGTTTGAATTTGGAAACAGAAACTTAAAACGTCAATTTCTCGAAATGACTTCGAGACTACATATTTTCAGCTTTTGATGCAGAGTCAAAATATATAAAAAGGGCTTCATAATGTTGAAAGAAATTCTAACTTCTGACAATTATTGGCGAAGATACATCCGTTTGAATTTGGAAACAGAAACTTAAATCGTCAATTTCTCAAAATGACTTCGAGATTACATATTTTCAGCTTTTTGAAGCAGAGTCAAAATATATAAAAAGGGCTTCATAATGTTGAAAGAAATTCTGACTTCTGACAATTATTGGCGAAGATACATCCGTTTGAATTTGGGAACATAAACCTAAAACGCCAATATCTCGAAATGACTTCGAGACTACATATTTTCAGCTTTTGATGCAGAATCAAAATATATAAAAAGGGGTTCATAATGTTGCAAGAAATTCTAACTTCTGACAATTATTGGCGAAGATACATCCGTTTGAATTTGGAAACAGAAACTTAAAACGTCAATTTCTCGAAATGACTTCGAGACTACATATTTTCAGCTTTTGAAGCAGAATCAAAATATATAAAAAGGGCTTCATAATGTTGAAAGAAATTCTAACTTCTGACAATTATTGGCGAAGATACATCCGTTTGAATTTGGAAACAGAAACCTAAAACGTCAATTTCTCGAAATGACTTCGAGACTACATATTTTCAGCTTTTGATGCAGAATCAAAATATATAAAAAGGGCTTCATAATGTTGAAAGAAATTTTAACTTCTGACAATTATTGGCGAAGATACATCCGTTTGAATTTGGAAACAGAAACTTAAAACGTCAATTTCTCGAAATTACTTCGAGACTACATATTTTCAGCTTTTAATGCAGAGTCAAAATATATAAAAAGGGCTTCATAATGTTGAAAGAAATTCTAACTGCTGACAATTATTGGCGAAGATACATCCGTTTGAATTTGGAAACAGAAACTTAAAACGTCAATTTCTCGAAATGACTTCGAGACTACATATTTTCAGCTTTTGATGCATAGTCAAAATATATAAAAAGGGCTTCATAATGTTGAAAGAAATTCTAACTTCTGACAATTATTGGCGAAGATACATCCGTTTGAATTTGGAAACAGAAACTTAAAACGTCAATTTCTCGAAATGACTTCGAGACTACATATTTTCAGCTTTTGATGCAGAGTCAAAATATATAAAAAGGGCTTCATAATGTTGAAAGAAATTCTAACTTCTGACAATTATTGGCGAAGATACATCCGTTTGAATTTGGAAACAGAAACTTAACAGGTCAATTTCTCGAAATGACTTCGAGACTACATATTTTCAGCTTTTGATGCATAGTCAAAATATATAAAAAGGGCTTCATAATGTTGAAAGAAATTCTAATTTCTGACAATTATTGGCGAAGATACATCCGTTTGAATTTGGAAACAGAAACTTAAAACGTCGATTTCTCGAAATGACTTCAAGACTACATAATTTCAGCTTTTGATGCAGAATCAAAATATATAAAAAGGGCTTCATAATGTTGAAAGAAATTCTAACTGCTGACAATTATTGGCGAAGATACATCCGTTTGAATTTGGAAACCGAAACTTAAAACGTCAATTTCTCGAAATGACTTCGAGACTACATATTTTCAGCTTTTGATGCATAGTCAAAATATATAAAAAGGGCTTCATAATGTTGAAAGAAATTCTGACTTCTGACAATTATTGGCGAAGATACATCCGTTTGAATTTGGAAACCGAAACTTAAAACGTCAATTTCTCGGAATGACTTCGCGACTACATATTTTCAGCTTTTGATGCAGAATCAAAATATATAAGAAGGGCTTCATAATGTTGAAAGAAATTCTAACTTCTGACAATTATTGGCGAAGATACATCCGTTTGAATTTGGAAACAGAAACTTAAAACGTCAATTTCTCGAAATGACTTTGAGACTACATATTTTCAGCTTTTGATGCAGAGTCAAAATATATAAAAAGGGCTTCATAATGTTGAAAGAAATTCTAACTTCTGACAATTATTGGCGAAGATACATCCGTTTGAATTTGGAAACAGAAACTTAAAACGTCAATTTCTCGAAATGACTTCGAGACTACATATTTTCAGCTTTTGATGCAGGGTCAAAACATATAAAAAGGGCTTCATAATGTTGAAAGAAATTCTAACTTCTGACAATTATTGGCGAAGATACATCCATTTGAGTTTGGAAACAGAAACTTAAAACGTCAATTTCTCGAAATGACTTCGAGACTACATATTTTCAGCTTTTGATGCAGGATCAAAATATATAAAAAGGGCTTCATAATGTTGAAAGAAATTCTAACTTCTGACAATTATTGGCGAAGATACATCCGTTTGAATTTGGAAACAGAAACTTAAAACGTCAATTTCTCGAAATGACTTCAAGACTACATATTTTCAGCTTTTGATGCAGAATCAAAATATATAAAAAGGGCTTCATAATGTTGAAAGAAATTCTAACTGCCGACAATTATTGGCGAAGATACATCCGTTTGAATTTGGAAACCGAAACTTAAAACGTCAATTTCTCGAAATGACTTCGTGACTACATATTTTCAGCTTTTGATGCAGAGTCAAAATATATAAAAAGGGCTTCATAATGTTGAAAAAAATTCTGACTTCTGCCAATTATTGGCGAAGATACATCCGTTTGAATTTGGAAACCGAAACTTAAAACGTCAATTTCTCGAAATGACTTCGAGACTACATATTTTCAGCTTTTGATGCAGAGTCAAAATATATAAAAAGGGCTTCATAATGTTGAAAGAAATTCTGACTTCTGCCAATTATTGGCGAAGATACATCCGTTTGAATTTGAAAACAGAAACTTAAAACGTCAATTTCTCGAAATGACTTTGAGACTACATATTTTCAGCTTTTGATGCAGAGTCAAAATATATAAAAAGGGCTTCATAATGTTGAAAGAAATTCTAACTTCTGACAATTATTGGCGAAGATACATCCATTTGAATTTGGAAACAGAAACTTAAAACGTCAATTTCTCGAAATGACTTCGAGACTACATATTTTCAGCTTTTGATGCAGAGTCAAAATATATAAAAAGGGCTTCATAATGTTGAAAGAAACTCTAACTTCTGACAATTATTGGCGAAGATACATCCGTTTGAGTTTGGAAACAGAAACTTAAAACGTCAATTTCTCGAAATGACTTCGAGACTACATATTTTCAGCTTTTGATGCAGAGTCAAAATATATAAAAAGGGCTTCATAATGTTGAAAGAAATTCTGACTTCTGCCAATTATTGGCGAAGATACATCCGTTTGAATTTGGAAACAGAAACTTAAAACGTCAATTTCTCGAAATGACTTCGAGACTACATATTTTCAGCTTTTGATGCAGAGTCAAAATATATAAAAAGGGCTTCATAATGTTGAAAGAAATTCTAACTTCTGACAATTATTGGCGAAGATACATCCGTTTGAATTTGGAAACAGAAACTTAAAACGTCAATTTCTCGAAATGACTTCGAGACTACATATTTTCAGCTTTTGATGCAGAGTCAAAATATATAAAAAGGGCTTCATAATGTTGAAAGAAATTCTAACTTCTGACAATTATTGGCGAAGATACATCCGTTTGAATTTGGAAACAGAAACTTAAAACGTCAATTTCTCGAAATGACTTCGAGACTACATATTTTCAGCTTTTGATGCATAGTCAAAATATATAAAAAGGGCTTCATAATGTTGAAAGAAATTCTAACTTCTGACAATTATTGGCGAAGATACATCCGTTTGAATTTGGAAACAGAAACCTAAAACGTCGATTTCTCGAAATGACTTCGAGACTACATATTTTCAGCTTTTGATGCAGAATCAAAATATATAAAAAGGGCTTCATAATGTTGAAAGAAATTCTAACTTCTGACAATTATTGGCGAAGATACATCCGTTTGAATTTGGAAACCGAAACTTAAAACGTCAATTTCTCGAAATGACTTCGAGACTACATATTTTCAGCTTTTGATGCAGAATCAAAATATATAAAAAGGGCTTCATAATGTTGAAAGAAATTCTAACTTCTGACAATTATTGGCGAAGATACATCCGTTTGAATTTGGAAACAGAAACTTAAAACGTCAATTTCTCGAAATGACTTCGAGACTACATATTTTCAGCTTTTGATGCAGAGTCAAAATATATAAAAAGGGCTTCATAATGTTGAAAGAAATTCTAACTTCTGACAATTATTGGCGAAGATACATCCGTTTGAATTTGGAAACAGAAACTTAAAACGTCAATTTCTCGAAATGACTTCGAGACTACATATTTTCAGCTTTTGATGCAGAGTCAAAATATATAAAAAGGGCTTCATAATGTTGAAAGAAATTCTAACTTCTGACAATTATTGGCGAAGATACATCCGTTTGAATTTGGAAACAGAAACTTAACAGGTCAATTTCTCGAAATGACTTCGAGACTACATATTTTCAGCTTTTGATGCATAGTCAAAATATATAAAAAGGGCTTCATAATGTTGAAAGAAATTCTAATTTCTGACAATTATTGGCGAAGATACATCCGTTTGAATTTGGAAACAGAAACTTAAAACGTCGATTTCTCGAAATGACTTCAAGACTACATAATTTCAGCTTTTGATGCAGAATCAAAATATATAAAAAGGGCTTCATAATGTTGAAAGAAATTCTAACTGCTGACAATTATTGGCGAAGATACATCCGTTTGAATTTGGAAACCGAAACTTAAAACGTCAATTTCTCGAAATGACTTCGAGACTACATATTTTCAGCTTTTGATGCATAGTCAAAATATATAAAAAGGGCTTCATAATGTTGAAAGAAATTCTGACTTCTGACAATTATTGGCGAAGATACATCCGTTTGAATTTGGAAACCGAAACTTAAAACGTCAATTTCTCGGAATGACTTCGCGACTACATATTTTCAGCTTTTGATGCAGAATCAAAATATATAAGAAGGGCTTCATAATGTTGAAAGAAATTCTAACTTCTGACAATTATTGGCGAAGATACATCCGTTTGAATTTGGAAACAGAAACTTAAAACGTCAATTTCTCGAAATGACTTTGAGACTACATATTTTCAGCTTTTGATGCAGAGTCAAAATATATAAAAAGGGCTTCATAATGTTGAAAGAAATTCTAACTTCTGACAATTATTGGCGAAGATACATCCGTTTGAATTTGGAAACAGAAACTTAAAACGTCAATTTCTCGAAATGACTTCGAGACTACATATTTTCAGCTTTTGATGCAGGGTCAAAACATATAAAAAGGGCTTCATAATGTTGAAAGAAATTCTAACTTCTGACAATTATTGGCGAAGATACATCCATTTGAGTTTGGAAACAGAAACTTAAAACGTCAATTTCTCGAAATGACTTCGAGACTACATATTTTCAGCTTTTGATGCAGAGTCAAAATATATAAAAAGGGCTTCATAATGTTGAACGAAATTCTAACTTCTGACAATTATTGGCGAAGATACATCCGTTTGAATTTGGAAACAGAAACTTAAAACGTCAATTTCTCGAAATGACTTCAAGACTACATATTTTCAGCTTTTGATGCAGAATCAAATATATAAAAAGGGCTTCATAATGTTGAAAGAAATTCTAACTGCCGACAATTATTGGCGAAGATACATCCGTTTGAATTTGGAAACCGAAACTTAAAACGTCAATTTCTCGAAATGACTTCGTGACTACATATTTTCAGCTTTTGATGCAGAGTCAAAATATATAAAAAGGGCTTCATAATGTTGAAAAAAATTCTGACTTCTGCCAATTATTGGCGAAGATACATCCGTTTGAATTTGGAAACCGAAACTTAAAACGTCAATTTCTCGAAATGACTTCGAGACTACATATTTTCAGCTTTTGATGCAGAGTCAAAATATATAAAAAGGGCTTCATAATGTTGAAAGAAATTCTGACTTCTGCCAATTATTGGCGAAGATACATCCGTTTGAATTTGAAAACAGAAACTTAAAACGTCAATTTCTCGAAATGACTTTGAGACTACATATTTTCAGCTTTTGATGCAGAGTCAAAATATATAAAAAGGGCTTCATAATGTTGAAAGAAATTCTAACTTCTGACAATTATTGGCGAAGATACATCCGTTTGAATTTGGAAACAGAAACTTAAAACGTCAATTTCTCGAAATGACTTCGAGACTACATATTTTCAGCTTTTGATGCAGAGTCAAAATATATAAAAAGGGCTTCATAATGTTGAAAGAAACTCTAACTTCTGACAATTATTGGCGAAGATACATCCGTTTGAGTTTGGAAACAGAAACTTAAAACGTCAATTTCTCGAAATGACTTCGAGACTACATATTTTCAGCTTTTGATGCAGAGTCAAAATATATAAAAAGGGCTTCATAATGTTGAAAGAAATTCTGACTTCTGCCAATTATTGGCGAAGATACATCCGTTTGAATTTGGAAACAGAAACTTAAAACGTCAATTTCTCGAAATTACTTCGAGACTACATATTTTCAGCTTTTGATGCAGAGTCAAAATATATAAAAAGGGCTTCATAATGTTGAAAGAAATTCTAACTTCTGACAATTATTGGCGAAGATACATCCGTTTGAATTTGGAAACAGAAACTTAAAACGTCAATTTCTCGAAATGACTTCGAGACTACATATTTTCAGCTTTTGATGCAGAATCAAAATATATAAAAAGGGCTTCATAATGTTGAAAGAAATTCTAACTTCTGACAATTATTGGCGAAGATACATCCGTTTGAATTTGGAAACAGAAACTTAAAACGTCAATTTCTCGAAATGACTTCGAGACTACATATTTTCAGCTTTTGATGCAGAGTCAAAATATATAAAAAGGGCTTCATAATGTTGAAAGAAATTCTAACTTCTGACAATTATTGGCGAAGATACATCCGTTTGAATTTGGAAACAGAAACTTAACAGGTCAATTTCTCGAAATGACTTCGAGACTACATATTTTCAGCTTTTGATGCATAGTCAAAATATATAAAAAGGCATTCATAATGTTGAAAGAAATTCTAATTTCTGACAATTATTGGCGAAGATACATCCGTTTGAATTTGGAAACATAAACTTAAAACGTCAATTTCTCGAAATGACTTCGAGACTACATATTTTCAGCTTTTGATGCAGAATCAAAATATATAAAAAGGGCTTCATAATGTTGAAAGAAATTCTAACTTCTGACAATTATTGGCGAAGATACATCCGTTTGAATTTGAAAACCGAAACTTAAAACGTCAATTTCTCGAAATGACTTCGCGACTACATATTTTCAGCATTTGATGCAGAGTCAAAATATATAAAAAGGGCTTCATAATGTTGAAAGAAATTCTGACTTCTGACAATTATTGGCGAAGATACATCCGTTTGAATTTGGAAACAGAAACTTAAAACGTCAATTTCTCGAAATGACTTTGAGACTACATATTTTCAGCTTTTGATGCAGAGTCAAAATATATAAAAAGGGCTTCATAATGTTGAAAGAAATTCTAACTTCTGACAATTATTGGCGAAGATACATCCGTTTGAATTTGGAAACAGAAACTTAAAATGTCAATTTCTCGAAATGACTTCGAGACTACATATTTTCAGCTTTTGATGCAGAGTCAAAATATATAAAAAGGGCTTCATAATGTTGAAAGAAATTCTAACTTCTGACAATTATTGGCGAAGATACATCCATTTGAGTTTGGAAACAGAAACTTAAAACGTCGATTTCTCGAAATAACTTCGAGACTACATATTTTCAGCTTTTGATGCAGAATCAAAATATATAAAAAGGGCTTCATAATGTTGAACGAAATTCTAACTTCTGACAATTATTGGCGAAGATACATCCGTTTGAATTTGGAAACAGAAACTTAAAACGTCGATTTCTCGAAATGACTTCGAGACTACATATTTTCAGCTTTTGATGCAGAATCAAAATATATAAAAAGGGCTTCATAATGTTGAAAGAAATTCTAACTGCTGACAATTATTGGCGAAGATACATCCGTTTGAATTTGGAAACCGAAACTTAAAACGTCAATTTCTCGAAATGACTTCGAGACTACATATTTTCAGCTTTTGATGCAGAGTCAAAATATATAAAAAGGGCTTCATAATGTTGAAAGAAATTCTGACTTCTGCCAATTATTGGCGAAGACACATCCGTTTGAATTTGGAAACCGAAACTTAAAACGTCAATTTCTCGAAATGACTTCGAGACTACATATTTTCAGCTTTTGATGCAGAGTCAAAATATATAAAAAGGGCTTCATAATGTTGAAAGAAATTCTGACTTCTGCCAATTATTGGCGAAGATACATCCGTTTGAATTTGGAAACAGAAACTTAAAACGTCAATTTCTCGAAATGACTTTGAGACTACATATTTTCAGCTTTTGATGCAAAGTCAAAATATATAAAAAGGGCTTCATAATGTTGAAAGAAATTCTAACTTCTGACAATTATTGGCGAAGATACATCCGTTTGAATTTGGAAACAGAAACTTAAAACGTCAATTTCTCGAAATGACTTCGAGACTACATATTTTCAGCTTTTGATGCAGAATCAAAATATATAAAAAGGGCTTCATAATGTTGAAAGAAATTCTGACTTCTGACAATTATTGGCGAAGATACATCCATTTGAATTTGGAAACAGAAACTTAAAACGTCAATTTCTCGAAATGACTTCGAGACTACATATTTTCAGCTTTTGATGCATAGTCAAAATATATAAAAAGGGCTTCATAATGTTGAAAGAAATTCTAACTTCTGACAATTATTGGCGAAGATACATCCGTTTGAATTTGGAAACAGAAACTTAAAACGTCAATTTCTGGAAATGACTTCGAGACTACATATTTTCAGCTTTTGATGCAGAATCAAAATATATAAAAAAGGGCTTCATAATGTTGAAAGAAATTCTAACTTCTGACAATTATTGGCGAAGATACATCCGTTTAAATTTGGAAACAGAAACTTAAAAAGTCAATTTCTCGAAATGACTTCAAGACTACATATTTTCAGCTTTTGATGCAGAATCAAAATATATAAAAGGGTTTAAAGTTGAAAGAAATTCTAAGTTCTGACAATTATTGGCGAAGATACATCCGGTTGAATTTGGAAACAGAAACTTAAAACGTCAATTTCTCGAAATGACTTCGAGACTACATATTTTCAGCTTTTGATGCAGAGTCAAAATATATAAAAAGGGCTTCATAATGTTGAAAGAAATTCTGACTTCTGACAATTATTGGCGAAGATACATCCGTTTGAATTTGGAAACCGAAACTTAAAACGTCAATTTCTCGAAATGACTTTGAGACTACATATTTTCAGCTTTTGATGCAAAGTCAAAATATATAAAAAAGGGCTTCATAATGTTGAAAGAAATTCTAACTTCTGCCAATTATTGGCGAAGATACATCCGTTTGAATTTGGAAACAGAAACTTAAAACGTCAATTTCTCGAAATGACTTTGAGACTACATATTTTCAGCTTTTGATGCAGAATCAAAATATATAAAAAGGGCTTCATAATGTTGAAAGAAATTCTGACTTCTGACAATTATTGGCGAAGATACATCCATTTGAATTTGGAAACAGAAACTTAAAACGTCAATTTCTCGAAATGACTTCGAGACTACATATTTTCAGCTTTTGATGCAGAATCAAAATATATAAAAAGGGTTTAAAGTTGAAAGAAATTCTAAGTTCTGACAATTATTGGCGAAGATACATCCGGTTGAATTTGGAAACCGAAACTTAAAACGTCAATTTCTCGAAATGACTTCGAGACTACATATTTTCAGCTTTTGATGCAGAGTCAAAATATATAAAAAGGGCTTCATAATGTTGAAAGAAATTCTGACTTCTGACAATTATTGGCGAAGATACATCCGTTTGAATTTGGAAACAGAAACTTAAAACGTCAATTTCTCGAAATGACTTTGAGACTACATATTTTCAGCTTTTGATGCAAAGTCAAAATATATAAAAAAAGGGCTTCATATTGTTGAAAGAAATTCTAACTTCTGACAATTATTGGCGAAGATACATCCGTTTGAATTTGGAAACAGAAACTTAAAACGTCAATTTCTCGAAATGACTTCGAGACTACATATTTTCAGCTTTTGATGCAGAATCAAAATATATAAAAAGGGCTTCATAATGTTGAAAGAAATTCTGACTTCTGACAATTATTGGCGAAGATACATCCATTTGAATTTGGAAACAGAAACTTAAAACGTCAATTTCTCGAAATGACTTCGAGACTACATATTTTCAGCTTTTGATGCATAGTCAAAATATATAAAAAGGGCTTCATAATGTTGAAAGAAATTCTAACTTCTGACAATTATTGGCGAAGATACATCCGTTTGAATTTGGAAACAGAAACTTAAAACGTCAATTTCTGGAAATGACTTCGAGACTACATATTTTCAGCTTTTGATGCAGAATCAAAATATATAAAAAGGGCTTCATAATGTTGAAAGAAATTCTAACTTCTGACAATTATTGGCGAAGATACATCCGTTTAAATTTGGAAACAGAAACTTAAAACGTCAATTTCTCGAAATGACTTCAAGACTACATATTTTCAGCTTTTGATGCAGAATCAAAATATATAAAAAAGTTGAAAGAAATTCTAAGTTCTGACAATTATTGGCGAAGATACATCCGGTTGAATTTGGAAACCGAAACTTAAAACGTCAATTTCTCGAAATGACTTCGAGACTACATATTTTCAGCTTTTGATGCAGAGTCAAAATATATAAAAAGGGCTTCATAATGTTGAAAGAAATTCTGACTTCTGACAATTATTGGCGAAGATACATCCGTTTGAATTTGGAAACAGAAACTTAAAACGTCAATTTCTCGAAATGACTTCGAGACTACATATTTTCAGCTTTTGATGCAGAGTCAAAATATATAAAAAGGGCTTCATATTGTTGAAAGAAATTCTAACTTCTGACAATTATTGGCGAAGATACATCCGTTTGAATTTGGAAACAGAAACTTAAAACGTCAATTTCTCGAAATGACTTCGAGACTACATATTTTCAGCTTTTGATGCAGAATCAAAATATATAAAAAGGGCTTCATAATGTTGAAAGAAATTCTGACTTCTGACAATTATTGGCGAAGATACATCCATTTGAATTTGGAAACAGAAACTTAAAACGTCAATTTCTCGAAATGACTTCGAGACTACATATTTTCAGCTTTTGATGCAGAGTCAAAATATATAAAAAGGGCTTCATAATGTTGAAAGAAATTCTAACTTCTGACAATTATTGGCGAAGATACATCCGTTTGAATTTGGAAACAGAAACTTAAAACGTCAATTTCTGGAAATGACTTCGAGACTACATATTTTCAGCTTTTGATGCAGAATCAAAATATATAAAAAGGGCTTCATAATGTTGCAAGAAATTCTAACTTCTGACAATTATTGGCGAAGATACATCCGTTTAAATTTGGAAACAGAAACTTTAAAAGTCAATTTCTCGAAATGACTTCAAGACTACATATTTTCAGCTTTTGATGCAGAATCAAAATATATAAAAAAGTTGAAAGAAATTCTAAGTTCTGACAATTATTGGCGAAGATACATCCGGTTGAATTTGGAAACCGAAACTTAAAACGTCAATTTCTCGAAATGACTTCGAGACTACATATTTTCAGCTTTTGATGCAGAGTCAAAATATATAAAAAGGGCTTCATAATGTTGAAAGAAATTCTAACTTCTGACAATTATTGGCGAAGATACATCCGTTTGAATTTGGAAACAGAAACTCAAAACGCCAATATCTCGAAATGACTTCGAGACTACATATTTTCAGCTTTTGATGCAGAATCAAAATATATAAAAAGGGCTTCATAATGTTGAAAGAAATTCTAACTTCTGACAATTATTGGCGAAGATACATCCGTTTGAATTTGGAAACAGAAACTTAGAACGTCAATTTCTCGAAATGACTTCGAGACTACATATTTTCAGCTTTTGAAGCAGAGTCAAAATATATAAAAAGGGCTTCATAATGTTGAAAGAAATTCTAACGTCTGACAATAATTGACGAAGATACATCCGTTTGAATTTGGAAACAGAAACTTAAAACGTCAATTTCTCGAAATGACTTCGAGACTACATATTTTCAGCTTTTGATGCAGAATCAAAATATATAAAAAGGGCTTCATAATGTTGAAAGAAATTCTAACTTCTGACAATTATTGGCGAAGATACATCCGTTTGAATTTGGAAACAGAAACTTAAAACGTCAATTTCTCGAAATGACTTCGAGACTACATATTTTCAGCTTTTGATGCAGAATCAAAATATATAAAAAGGGCTTCATAATGTTGAAAGAAATTCTGACTTCTGACAATTATTGGCGAAGATACATCCGTTTGAATTTGGAAACAGAAACTTAAAACGTCAATTTCTCGAAATGACTTCGAGACTACATATTTTCAGCTTTTGATGCAGAGTCAAAATATATAAAAAGGGCTTCATAATGTTGAAAGAAATTCTAACTTCTGACAATTATTGGCGAAGATACATCCGTTTGAATTTGGAAACAGAAACTTAAAACGTCAATTTCTCGAAATGACTTCGGGACTACATATTTTCAGCTTTTGATGCAGGGTCAAAATATATAAAAAGGGCTTCATAATGTTGAAAGAAATTCTAACTTCTGACAATTATTGGCGAAGATACATCCGTTTGAATTTGGAAACAGAAACTTAAAACGTCAATTTCTCGAAATGACTTCGAGACTACATATTTTCAGCTTTTGATGCAGAATCAAAATATATAAAAAGGGCTTCATAATGTTGCAAGAAATTCTAACTTCTGACAATTATTGGCGAAGATACATCCGTTTGAATTTGGAAACAGAAACTTAAAACGTCAATTTCTCGAAATGACTTCGAGACTACATATTTTCAGCTTTTGATGCAGAATCAAAATATATAAAAAGGGCTTCATAATGTTGAAAGAAATTCTAACTTCTGACAATTATTGGCGAAGATACATCCGTTTGAATTTGGAAACCGAAACTTAAAACGTCAATTTCTCGAAATGACTTCGCGACTACATATTTTCAGCTTTTGATGCAGAGTCAAAATATATAAAAAGGGCTTCATAATGTTGAAAGAAATTCTAACTTCTGACAATTATTGGCGAAGATACATCCGTTTGAATTTGGAAACCGGAAACTTAAAACGTCAATTTCTCGAAATGACTTCGAGACTACATATTTTCAGCTTTTGATGCATAGTCAAAATATATAAAAAAGGGCTTCATAATGTTGAAAGAAATTCTAACTTCTGACAATTATTGGCGAAGATACATCCGTTTGAATTTGGAAACAGAAACTTAAAACGTCAATTTCTCGAAATGACTTCGAGACTACATATTTTCAGCTTTTGATGCAGAATCAAAATATATAAAAAGGGCTTCATAATGTTGAAAGAAATTCTGACTTCTGACAATTATTGGCGAAGATACATCCATTTGAATTTGGAAACAGAAACTTAAAACGTCAATTTCTCGAAATGACTTCGAGACTACATATTTTCAGCTTTTGATGCAGAATCAAAATATATAAAAAGGGCTTCATAATGTTGAAAGAAATTCTAACTTCTGACAATTATTGGCGAAGATACATCCGTTTGAATTTGGAAACAGAAACTTAAAACGTCAATTTCTGGAAATGACTTCGAGACTACATATTTTCAGCTTTTGATGCAGAATCAAAATATATAAAAAGGGCTTCATAATGTTGAAAGAAATTCTAACTTCTGACAATTATTGGCGAAGATACATCCGTTTAAATTTGGAAACAGAAACTTAAAAAGTCAATTTCTCGAAATGACTTCGAGACTACATATT
Source organism: Drosophila grimshawi (assembly GCF_018153295.1). Classification (NCBI taxonomy): domain Eukaryota; kingdom Metazoa; phylum Arthropoda; class Insecta; order Diptera; family Drosophilidae; genus Drosophila; species Drosophila grimshawi. The sequence continues at coordinate 102,405 of NW_025062925.1, forward strand.
TTCAGCTTTTGATGCAGAATCAAAATATATAAAAAAGTTGAAAGAAATTCTAAGTTCTGACAATTATTGGCGAAGATACATCCGGTTGAATTTGGAAACCGAAACTTAAAACGTCAATTTCTCGAAATGACTTCGAGACTACATATTTTCAGCTTTTGATGCAGAGTCAAAATATATAAAAAGGGCTTCATAATGTTGAAAGAAATTCTAACTTCTGACAATTATTGGCGAAGATACATCCGTTTGAATTTGGGAAAAGAAACTCAAACCGCCAATATCTCGAAATGACTTCGAGACTACATATTTTCAGCTTTTGATGCAGAATCAAAATATATAAAAAGGGCTTCATAATGTTGAAAGAAATTCTAACTTCTGACAATTATTGGCGAAGATACATCCGTTTGAATTTGGAAACAGAAACTTAAAACGTCAATTTCTCGAAATGACTTCGAGACTACATATTTTCAGCTTTTGATGCAGAGTCAAAATATATAAAAAGGGCTTCATAATGTTGAAAGAAATTCTAACTTCTGACAATTATTGGCGAAGATACATCCGTTTGAATTTGGAAACAGAAACTTAAAACGTCAATTTCTCGAAATGACTTCGAGACTACATATTTTCAGCTTTTGATGCAGAGTCAAAATATATAAAAAGGGCTTCATAATGTTGAAAGAAATTCTAACTTCTGACAATTATTGGCGAAGATACATCCGTTTGAATTTGGAAACAGAAACTTAAAACGTCAATTTCTCGAAATGACTTCGAGACTACATATTTTCAGCTTTTGATGCAGAGTCAAAATATATAAAAAGGGCTTCATAATGTTGAAAGAAATTCTAACTTCTGACAATTATTGGCGAAGATACATCCGTTTGAATTTGGAAACAGAAACTTAAAACGTCAATTTCTCGAAATGACTTCGAGACTACATATTTTCAGCTTTTGATGCAGAGTCAAAATATATAAAAAGGGCTTCATAATGTTGCAAGAAATTCTAACTTCTGACAATTATTGGCGAAGATACATCCGTTTGAATTTGGAAACAGAAACTTAAAACGTCAATTTCTCGAAATGACTTCGAGACTACATATTTTCAGCTTTTGATGCAGAATCAAAATATATAAAAAGGGCTTCATAATGTTGCAAGAAATTCTAACTTCTGACAATTATTGGCGAAGATACATCCGTTTGAATTTGGAAACCGAAACTTAAAACGTCAATTTCTCGAAACGACTTCGCGACTACATATTTTCAGCTTTTGATGCAGAGTCAAAATATATAAAAAGGGCTTCATAATGTTGAAAGAAATTCTAACTTCTGACAATTATTGGCGAAGATACATCCGTTTGAATTTGGGAAAAGAAACTTAAACCGCCAATATCTCGAAATGACTTCGAGACTACATATTTTCAGCTTTTGATGCAGAGTCAAAATATATAAAAAGGGCTTCATAATGTTGAAAGAAATTCTAACTTCTGACAATTATTGGCGAAGATACATCCGTTTGAATTTGGAAACAGAAACTTAAAACGTCAATTTCTCGAAATGACTTCGAGACTACATATTTTCAGCTTTTGAAGCAGAGTCAAAATATATAAAAAGGGCTTCATAATGTTGAAAGAAATTCTAACTTCTGACAATTATTGACGAAGATACATCCGTTTGAATTTGGAAACAGAAACTTAAAACGTCAATTTCTCGAAATGACTTCGAGACTACATATTTTCAGCTTTTGAAGCAGAGTCAAAATATATAAAAAGGGCTTCATAATGTTGAAAGAAATTCTAACTTCTGACAATTATTGGCGAAGATACATCCGTTTGAATTTGGAAACAGAAACTTAAAACGTCAATTTCTCGAAATGACTTCAAGACTACATAGTTTCAGCTTTTGATGCAGAATCAAAATATATAAAAAGGGCTCCATAATGTTGAAAGAAATTCTAACTTCTGACAATTATTGGCGAAGATACATCCATTTGAATTTGGAAACAGAAACTTAAAACGTCAATTTCTCGAAATGACTTCGAGACTACATATTTTCAGCTTTTGATGCAGAGTCAAAATATATAAAAAGGGCTTCATAATGTTGAAAGAAATTCTAACTTCTGACAATTATTGGCGAAGATACATCCGTTTGAATTTGGAAACAGAAACTTAAAACGTCAATTTCTCGAAATGACTTCGAGACTACATATTTTCAGCTTTTGATGCAGAATCAAAATATATAAAAAGGGCTTCATAATGTTGAAAGAAATTCTGACTTCTGACAATTATTGGCGAAGATACATCCGTTTGAATTTGGAAACAGAAACTTAAAACGTCAATTTCTCGAAATGACTTCGAGACTACATATTTTCAGCTTTTGATGCAGAGTCAAAGTATATAAAAAGGGCTTCATAATGTTGAAAGAAATTCTAACTTCTGACAATTATTGGCGAAGATACATCCGTTTGAATTTGGAAACAGAAACTTAAAACGTCAATTTCTGGAAATGACTTCGAGACTACATATTTTCAGCTTTTGATGCAGAATCAAAATATATAAAAAGGGCTTCATAATGTTGAAAGAAATTCTAACTTCTGACAATTATTGGCGAAGATACATCCGTTTAAATTTGGAAACAGAAACTTAAAAAGTCAATTTCTCGAAATGACTTCGAGACTACATACTTTCAGCTTTTGATGCAGAATCAAAATATATAAAAAAGTTGAAAGAAATTCTAAGTTCTGACAATTATTGGCGAAGATACATCCGGTTGAATTTGGAAACCGAAACTTAAAACGTCAATTTCTCGAAATGACTTCGAGACTACATATTTTCAGCTTTTGATGCAGAGTCAAAATATATAAAAAGGGCTTCATAATGTTGAAAGAAATTCTAACTTCTGACAATTATTGGCGAAGATACATCCGTTTGAATTTGGGAAAAGAAACTCAAACCGCCAATATCTCGAAATGACTTCGAGACTACATATTTTCAGCTTTTGATGCAGAATCAAAATATATAAAAAGGGCTTCATAATGTTGAAAGAAATTCTAACTTCTGACAATTATTGGCGAAGATACATCCGTTTGAATTTGGAAACAGAAACTTAGATCGTCAATTTCTGGAAATGACTTCGAGACTACATATTTTCAGCTTCCGAAGCAGAGTCAAAATATATAAAAAGGGGTTCATAATGTTGAAAGAAATTCTAACTTCTGACAATAATTGACGAAGATACATCCGTTTGAATTTGGAAACAGAAACATAAAACGTCAATTTCTCGAAATGACTTCGAGACTACATATTTTCAGCTTTTGATGCAGAGTCAAAATATATAAAAAGGGCTTCATAATGTTGAAAGAAATTCTAACTTCTGACAATTATTGGCGAAGATACATCCGTTTGAATTTGGAAACAGAAACTTAAAACGTCAATTTCTCGAAATGACTTCGAGACTACATATTTTCAGCTTTTGATGCAGAATCAAAATATATAAAAAGGGCTTCATAATGTTGAAAGAAATTCTGACTTCTGACAATTATTGGCGAAGATACATCCGTTTGAATTTGGAAACAGAAACTTAAAACGTCAATTTCTCGAAATGACTTCGAGACTACATATTTTCAGCTTTTGATGCATAGTCAAAATATATAAAAAGGGCTTCATAATGTTGAAAGAAATTCTAACTTCTGACAATTATTGGCGAAGATACATCCGTTTGAATTTGGAAACAGAAACTTAAAACGTCAATTTCTCGAAATGACTTCGAGACTACATATTTTCAGCTTTTGATGCAGAGTCAAAATATATAAAAAGGGCTTCATAATGTTGAAAGAAATTCTAACTTCTGACAATTATTGGCGAAGATACATCCGTTTGAATTTGGAAACAGAAACTTAAAACGTCAATTTCTCGAAATGACTTCGAGACTACATATTTTCAGCTTTTGATGCAGAATCAAAATATATAAAAAGGGCTTCATAATGTTGAAAGAAATTCTAACTTCTGACAATTATTGGCGAAGATACATCCGTTTGAATTTGGAAACAGAAACTTAAAACGTCAATTTCTCGAAATGACTTCGCGACTACATATTTTCAGCTTTTGATGCAGAGTCAAAATATATAAAAAGGGCTCCATAATGTTGAAAGAAATTCTAACTTCTGACAATTATTGGCGAAGATACATCCGTTTGAATTTGGAAACAGAAACTTAAAACGTCAATTTCTCGAAATGACTTCGAGACTACATATTTTCAGCTTTTGATGCAGAGTCAAAATATATAAAAAGGGCTTCATAATGTTGAAAGAAATTCTAACTTCTGACAATTATTGGCGAAGATACATCCGTTTGAATTTGGAAACAGAAACTTAAAACGTCAATTTCTCGAAATGACTTCGAGACTACATATTTTCAGCTTTTGATGCAGAATCAAAATATATAAAAAGGGCTTCATAATGTTGAAAGAAATTCTAACTTCTGACAATTATTGGCGAAGATACATCCGTTTGAATTTGGAAACAGAAACTTAAAACGTCAATTTCTCGAAATGACTTCGAGACTACATATTTTCAGCTTTTGATGCAGAGTCAAAATATATAAAAAGGGCTTCATAATGTTGAAAGAAATTCTAACTTCTGACAATTATTGGCGAAGATACATCCGTTTGAATTTGGAAACAGAAACTTAAAACGTCAATTTCTCGAAATGACTTCGAGACTACATATTTTCAGCTTTTGATGCAGAATCAAAATATATAAAAAGGGCTTCATAATGTTGAAAGAAATTCTAACTTCTGACAATTATTGGCGAAGATACATCCGTTTGAATTTGGAAACAGAAACTTAAAACGTCAATTTCTCGAAATGACTTCGAGACTACATATTTTCAGCTTTTGATGCAGAATCAAAAATATAAAAAGGGCTTCATAATGTTGAAAGAAATTCTAACTTCTGACAATTATTGGCGAAGATACATCCGTTTGAATTTGGAAACCGAAACTTAAAACGTCAATTTCTCGAAATGACTTCGAGACTACATATTTTCAGCTTTTGATGCAGAGTCAAAATATATAAAAAGGGCTTCATAATGTTGAAAGAAATTCTAACTTCTGACAATTATTGGCGAAGATACATCCGTTTGAATTTGGGAAACAGAAACTTAAACCGCCAATATCTCGAAATGACTTCGAGACTACATATTTTCAGCTTTTGATGCAGAATCAAAATATATAAAAAGGGCTTCATAATGTTGAAAGAAATTCTAACTTCTGACAATTATTGGCGAAGATACATCCGTTTGAATTTGGAAACAGAAACTTAAAACGTCAATTTCTCGAAATGACTTCGAGACTACATATTTTCAGCTTTTGAAGCAGAGTCAAAATATATAAAAAGGGCTTCATAATGTTGAAAGAAATTCTAACTTCTGACAATTATTGACGAAGATACATCCGTTTGAATTTGGAAACAGAAACTTAAAACGTCAATTTCTCGAAATGACTTCGAGACTACATATTTTCAGCTTTTGATGCAGAGTCAAAATATATAAAAAGGGCTTCATAATGTTGAAAGAAATTCTAACTTCTGACAATTATTGGCGAAGATACATCCGTTTGAATTTGGAAACAGAAACTTAAAACGTCAATTTCTCGAAATGACTTCGAGACTACATATTTTCAGCTTTTGATGCAGAATCAAAATATATAAAAAGGGCTTCATAATGTTGAAAGAAATTCTAACTTCTGACAATTATTGGCGAAGATACATCCGTTTGAATTTGGAAACAGAAACTTAAAACGTCAATTTCTCGAAATGACTTCGAGACTACATATTTTCAGCTTTTGATGCAGAGTCAAAATATATAAAAAGGGCTTCATAATGTTGAAAGAAATTCTAACTTCTGACAATTATTGGCGAAGATACATCCGTTTGAATTTGGAAACAGAAACTTAAAACGTCAATTTCTCGAAATGACTTCGAGACTACATATTTTCAGCTTTTGATGCAGAATCAAAATATATAAAAAGGGCTTCATAATGTTGAAAGAAATTCTAACTTCTGACAATTATTGGCGAAGATACATCCGTTTGAATTTGGAAACCGAAACTTAAAACGTCAATTTCTCGAAATGACTTCGCGACTACATATTTTCAGCTTTTGATGCAGAGTCAAAATATATAAAAAGGGCTTCATAATGTTGAAAGAAATTCTAACTTCTGACAATTATTGGCGAAGATACATCCGTTTGAATTTGGAAACAGAAACTTAAAACGTCAATTTCTCGAAATGACTTCGAGACTACATATTTTCAGCTTTTGATGCAGAATCAAAATATATAAAAAGGGCTTCATAATGTTGAAAGAAATTCTAACTTCTGACAATTATTGGCGAAGATACATCCGTTTGAATTTGGAAACAGAAACTTAAAACGTCAATTTCTCGAAATGACTTCGAGACTACATATTTTCAGCTTTTGATGCAGAATCAAAATATATAAAAAGGGCTTCATAATGTTGAAAGAAATTCTAACTTCTGACAATTATTGGCGAAGATACATCCGTTTGAATTTGGAAACAGAAACTTAAAACGTCAATTTCTCGAAATGACTTCGAGACTACATATTTTCAGCTTTTGATGCAGAGTCAAAATATATAAAAAGGGCTTCATAATGTTGAAAGAAATTCTAACTTCTGACAATTATTGGCGAAGATACATCCGTTTGAATTTGGAAACAGAAACTTAAAACGTCAATTTCTCGAAATGACTTCGAGACTACATATTTTCAGCTTTTGATGCAGAATCAAAATATATAAAAAGGGCTTCATAATGTTGAAAGAAATTCTAACTTCTGACAATTATTGGCGAAGATACATCCGTTTGAATTTGGAAACAGAAACTTAAAACGTCAATTTCTCGAAATGACTTCGAGACTACATATTTTCAGCTTTTGATGCAGAGTCAAAATATATAAAAAGGGCTTCATAATGTTGAAAGAAATTCTAACTTCTGACAATTATTGGCGAAGATACATCCGTTTGAATTTGGGAAACAGAAACTTAAAACGTCAATTTCTCGAAATGACTTCGAGACTACATATTTTCAGCTTTTGATGCAGAATCAAAATATATAAAAAGGGCTTCATAATGTTGAAAGAAATTCTAACTTCTGACAATTATTGGCGAAGATACATCCGTTTGAATTTGGAAACAGAAACTTAAAACGTCAATTTCTCGAAATGACTTCGAGACTACATATTTTCAGCTTTTGATGCAGAGTCAAAATATATAAAAAGGGCTTCATAATGTTGAAAGAAATTCTAACTTCTGACAATTATTGGCGAAGATACATCCGTTTGAATTTGGAAACAGAAACTTAAAACGTCAATTTCTCGAAATGACTTCGAGACTACATATTTTCAGCTTTTGATGCAGAGTCAAAATATATAAAAAGGGCTTCATAATGTTGAAAGAAATTCTAACTTCTGACAATTATTGGCGAAGATACATCCGTTTGAATTTGGAAACAGAAACTTAAAACGTCAATTTCTCGAAATGACTTCGGGACTACATATTTTCAGCTTTTGATGCAGGGTCAAAATATATAAAAAGGGCTTCATAATGTTGAAGGAAATTCTAACTTCTGACAATTATTGGCGAAGATACATCCGTTTGAATTTGGAAACAGAAACTTAAAACGTCAATTTCTCGAAATGACTTCGAGACTACATATTTTCAGCTTTTGATGCAGAATCAAAATATATAAAAAGGGCTTCATAATGTTGCAAGAAATTCTAACTTCTGACAATTATTGGCGAAGATACATCCGTTTGAATTTGGAAACAGAAACTTAAAACGTCAATTTCTCGAAATGACTTCAAGACTACATATTTTCAGCTGTTGATGCAGAATCAAAATATATAAAAATGTTGAAAGAAATTCTAACTTCTGACAATTATTGGCGAAGATACATCCGTTTGAATTTGGAAACCGAAACTTAAAACGTCAATTTCTCGAAACGACTTTGCGACTACATATTTTCAGCTTTTGATGCAGAGTCAAAATATATAAAAAGGGCTTCATAATGTTGAAAGAAATTCTAACTTCTGACAATTATTGGCGAAGATACATCCGTTTGAATTTGGGAAAAGAAACTTAAACCGCCAATATCTCGAAATGACTTCGAGACTACATATTTTCAGCTTTTGATGCAGAATCAAAATATATAAAAAGGGCTTCATAATGTTGAAAGAAATTCTAACTTCTGACAATTATTGACGAAGATACATCCGTTTGAATTTGGAAACAGAAACTTAAAACGTCAATTTCTCGAAATGACTTCGAGACTACATATCTTCAGCTTTTGAAGCAGAGTCAAAATATATAAAAAGGGCTTCATAATGTTGAAAGAAATTCTAACTTCTGACAATTATTGACGAAGATACATCCGTTTGAATTTGGAAACAGAAACTTAAAACGTCAATTTCTCGAAATGACTTCGAGACTACATATTTTCAGCTTTTGATGCAGAATCAAAATATATAAAAAGGGCTTCATAATGTTGAAAGAAATTCTAACTTCTGACAATTATTGGCGAAGATACATCCGTTTGAATTTGGAAACCGAAACTTAAAACGTCAATTTCTCGAAATGACTTCGCGACTACATAGTTTCAGCTTTTGATGCAGAGTCAAAATATATAAAAAGGGCTCCATAATGTTGAAAGAAATTCTAATTTCTGACAATTATTGGCGAAGATACATCCGTTTGAATTTGGAAACAGAAACTTAAAACGTCGATTTCTCGAAATGACTTCGAGACTACATATTTTCAGCTTTTGATGCAGAGTCAAAATATATAAAAAGGGCTTCATAATGTTGAAAGAAATTCTAACTTCTGACAATTATTGGCGAAGATACATCCGTTTGAATTTGGAAACAGAAACTTAAAACGTCAATTTCTCGAAATGACTTCGAGACTACATATTTTCAGCTTTTGATGCAGAATCAAAATATATAAAAAGGGCTTCATAATGTTGAAAGAAATTCTGACTTCTGACAATTATTGGCGAAGATACATCCGTTTGAATTTGGAAACAGAAACTTAAAACGTCAATTTCTCGAAATGACTTCGAGACTACATATTTTCAGCTTTTGATGCAGAGTCAAAATATATAAAAAGGGATTCATAATGTTGAAAGAAATTCTAACTTCTGACAATTATTGGCGAAGATACATCCGTTTGAATTTGGAAACAGAAACTTAAAACGTCAATTTCTGGAAATGACTTCGCGACTACATATTTTCAGCTTTTGATGCAGAATCAAAATATATAAAAAGGGCTTCATAATGTTGAAAGAAATTCTAACTTCTGACAATTATTGGCGAAGATACATCCGTTTAAATTTGGAAACAGAAACTTAAAACGTCAATTTCTCGAAATGACTTCGAGACTACATATTTTCAGCTTTTGATGCAGAATCAAAATATATAAAAAAGGGCTTCATAATGTTTGAGAGGAATTCTAACTTCTGACTATTACTGGGCGAAGATACATCCGTTTGAATTTGGAAACAGAAACTTAAAACGTCAATTTCTCGAAATGACTTCGAGACTACATATTTTCAGCTTTTGATGCAGAGTCAAAATATATAAAAAGGGCTTCATAATGTTGAAAGAAATTCTAACTTCTGACAATTATTGGCGAAGATACATCCGTTTGAATTTGGAAACAGAAACTTAAAACGTCAATTTCTCGAAATGACTTCGAGACTACATATTTTCAGCTTTTGATGCAGAGTCAAAATATATAAAAAGGGCTTCATAATGTTGAAAGAAATTCTAACTTCTGACAATTATTGGCGAAGATACATCCGTTTGAATTTGGAAACAGAAACTTAAAACGTCAATTTCTCGAAATGACTTCGAGACTACATATTTTCAGCTTTTGATGCAGAGTCAAAATATATAAAAAGGGCTTCATAATGTTGAAAGAAATTCTAACTTCTGACAATTATTGGCGAAGATACATCCGTTTGAATTTGGAAACAGAAACTTAAAACGTCAATTTCTCGAAATGACTTCGAGACTACATATTTTCAGCTTTTGATGCAGGGTCAAAATATATAAAAAGGGCTTCATAATGTTGAAAGAAATTCTAACTTCTGACAATTATTGGCGAAGATACATCCGTTTGAATTTGGAAACAGAAACTTAAAACGTCAATTTCTCAAAATGACTTCGAGACTACATATTTTCAGCTTTTGATGCAGAATCAAAATATACAAAAAGGGCTCCATAATGTTGAAAGAAATTCTAACTTCTGACAATTATTGGCGAAGATACATCCGTTTGAATTTGGAAACAGAAACTTAAAACGTCAATTTCTCGAAATGACTTCGAGACTACATATTTTCAGCTTTTGATGCAGGGTCAAAATATATAAAAAGGGCTTCATAATGTTGAAAGAAATTCTAACTTCTGACAATTATTGGCGAAGATACATCCGTTTGAATTTGGAAACAGAAACTTAAAACGTCAATTTCTCGAAATGACTTCGAGACTACATATTTTCAGCTTTTGATGCAGAATCAAAATATATAAAAAGGGCTTCATAATGTTGAAAGAAATTCTAACTTCTGACAATTATTGGCGAAGATACATCCGTTTGAATTTGGAAACAGAAACTAAAAACGTCAATTTCTCGAAATGACTTCGAGACTACATATTTTCAGCTTTTGATGCAGAGTCAAAATATATAAAAAGGGCTTCATAATGTTGAAAGAAATGTCTAACTTCTGACAATTATTGGCGAAGATACATCCGTTTGAATTTGGAAACAGAAACTTAAAACGTCAATTTCTCGAAATGACTTCGAGACTACATATTTTCAGCTTTTGATGCAGAGTCAAAATATATAAAAAGGGCTTCATAATGTTGAAAGAAATTCTAACTTCTGACAATTATTGGCGAAGATACATCCGTTTGAATTTGGAAACAGAAACTTAAAACGTCAATTTCTCGAAATGACTTCGAGACTACATATTTTCAGCTTTTGATGCAGAATCAAAATATATAAAAAGGGCTTCATAATGTTGAAAGAAATTCTAACTTCTGACAATTATTGGCGAAGATACATCCGTTTGAATTTGGAAACAGAAACTTAAAACGTCGATTTCTCGAAATGACTTCGAGACTACATATTTTCAGCTTTTGATGCAGAGTCAAAATATATAAAAAGGGCTTCATAATGTTGAAAGAAATTCTAACTTCTGACAATTATTGGCGAAGATACATCCGTTTGAATTTGGAAACAGAAACTTAAAACGTCAATTTCTCGAAATGACTTCGAGACTACATATTTTCAGCTTTTGATGCAGAGTCAAAATATATAAAAAGGGCTTCATAATGTTGAAAGAAATTCTAACTTCTGACAATTATTGGCGAAGATACATCCGTTTGAATTTGGAAACAGAAACTTAAAACGTCAATTTCTCGAAATGACTTCGAGACTACATATTTTCAGCTTTTGATGCAGAGTCAAAATATATAAAAAGGGCTTCATAATGTTGAAAGAAATTCTAACTTCTGACAATTATTGGCGAAGATACATCCGTTTGAATTTGGAAACAGAAACTTAAAACGTCAATTTCTCGAAATGACTTCGAGACTACATATTTTCAGCTTTTGATGCAGAATCAAAATATATAAAAAGGGCTTCATAATGTTGAAAGAAATTCTAACTTCTGACAATTATTGGCGAAGATACATCCGTTTGAATTTGGAAACAGAAACTTAAAACGTCAATTTCTCGAAATGACTTCAAGACTACATATTTTCAGCTTTTGATGCAGAGTCAAAATATATAAAAAGGGCTTCATAATGTTGAAAGAAATTCTAACTTCTGACAATTATTGGCGAAGATACATCCGTTTGAATTTGGAAACAGAAACTTAAAACGTCAATTTCTCGAAATGACTTCGAGACTACATATTTTCAGCTTTTGATGCAGAGTCAAAATATATAAAAAGGGCTTCATAATGTTGAAAGAAATTCTAACTTCTGACAATTATTGGCGAAGATACATCCGTTTGAATTTGGAAACAGAAACTTAAAACGTCAATTTCTCGAAATGACTTCGAGACTACATATTTTCAGCTTTTGATGCAGAGTCAAAATATATAAAAAGGGCTTCATAATGTTGAAAGAAATTCTAACTTCTGACAATTATTGGCGAAGATACATCCGTTTGAATTTGGAAACAGAAACTTAAAACGTCAATTTCTCGAAATGACTTCGAGACTACATATTTTCAGCTTTTGATGCAGAGTCAAAATATATAAAAAGGGCTTCATAATGTTGAAAGAAATTCTAACTTCTGACAATTATTGGCGAAGATACATCCGTTTGAATTTGGAAACAGAAACTTAAAACGTCAATTTCTCGAAATGACTTCGAGACTACATATTTTCAGCTTTTGATGCAGAGTCAAAATATATAAAAAGGGCTTCATAATGTTGAAAGAAATTCTAACTTCTGACAATTATTGGCGAAGATACATCCGTTTGAATTTGGAAACAGAAACTTAAAACGTCAATTTCTCGAAATGACTTCGAGACTACATATTTTCAGCTTTTGATGCAGAGTCAAAATATATAAAAAGGGCTTCATAATGTTGAAAGAAATTCTAACTTCTGACAATTATTGGCGAAGATACATCCGTTTGAATTTGGAAACAGAAACTTAAAACGTCAATTTCTCGAAATGACTTCGAGACTACATATTTTCAGCTTTTGATGCAGAGTCAAAATATATAAAAAGGGCTTCATAATGTTGAAAGAAATTCTAACTTCTGACAATTATTGGCGAAGATACATCCGTTTGAATTTGGAAACAGAAACTTAAAACGTCAATTTCTCGAAATGACTTCGAGACTACATATTTTCAGCTTTTGATGCAGAGTCAAAATATATAAAAAGGGCTTCATAATGTTGAAAGAAATTCTAACTTCTGACAATTATTGGCGAAGATACATCCGTTTGAATTTGGAAACAGAAACTTAAAACGTCAATTTCTCGAAATGACTTCGAGACTACATATTTTCAGCTTTTGATGCAGAGTCAAAATATATAAAAAGGGCTTCATAATGTTGAAAGAAATTCTAACTTCTGACAATTATTGGCGAAGATACATCCGTTTGAATTTGGAAACAGAAACTTAAAACGTCAATTTCTCGAAATGACTTCGAGACTACATATTTTCAGCTTTTGATGCAGAGTCAAAATATATAAAAAGGGCTTCATAATGTTGAAAGAAATTCTAACTTCTGACAATTATTGGCGAAGATACATCCGTTTGAATTTGGAAACAGAAACTTAAAACGTCAATTTCTCGAAATGACTTCGAGACTACATATTTTCAGCTTTTGATGCAGAGTCAAAATATATAAAAAGGGCTTCATAATGTTGAAAGAAATTCTAACTTCTGACAATTATTGGCGAAGATACATCCGTTTGAATTTGGAAACAGAAACTTAAAACGTCAATTTCTCGAAATGACTTCGAGACTACATATTTTCAGCTTTTGATGCAGAGTCAAAATATATAAAAAGGGCTTCATAATGTTGAAAGAAATTCTAACTTCTGACAATTATTGGCGAAGATACATCCGTTTGAATTTGGAAACAGAAACTTAAAACGTCAATTTCTCGAAATGACTTCGAGACTACATATTTTCAGCTTTTGATGCAGAGTCAAAATATATAAAAAGGGCTTCATAATGTTGAAAGAAATTCTAACTTCTGACAATTATTGGCGAAGATACATCCGTTTGAATTTGGAAACAGAAACTTAAAACGTCAATTTCTCGAAATGACTTCGAGACTACATATTTTCAGCTTTTGATGCAGAATCAAAATATATAAAAAGGGCTTCATAATGTTGAAAGAAATTCTAACTTCTGACAATTATTGGCGAAGATACATCCGTTTGAATTTGGAAACAGAAACTTAAAACGTCAATTTCTCGAAATGACTTCGAGACTACATATTTTCAGCTTTTGATGCAGAGTCAAAATATATAAAAAGGGCTTCATAATGTTGAAAGAAATTCTAACTTCTGACAATTATTGGCGAAGATACATCCGTTTGAATTTGGAAACAGAAACTTAAAACGTCAATTTCTCGAAATGACTTCGAGACTACATATTTTCAGCTTTTGATGCAGAGTCAAAATATATAAAAAGGGCTTCATAATGTTGAAAGAAATTCTAACTTCTGACAATTATTGGCGAAGATACATCCGTTTGAATTTGGAAACAGAAACTTAAAACGTCAATTTCTCGAAATGACTTCGAGACTACATATTTTCAGCTTTTGATGCAGAGTCAAAATATATAAAAAGGGCTTCATAATGTTGAAAGAAATTCTAACTTCTGACAATTATTGGCGAAGATACATCCGTTTGAATTTGGAAACAGAAACTTAAAACGTCAATTTCTCGAAATGACTTCGAGACTACATATTTTCAGCTTTTGATGCAGAGTCAAAATATATAAAAAGGGCTTCATAATGTTGAAAGAAATTCTAACTTCTGACAATTATTGGCGAAGATACATCCGTTTGAATTTGGAAACAGAAACTTAAAACGTCAATTTCTCGAAATGACTTCGAGACTACATATTTTCAGCTTTTGATGCAGAGTCAAAATATATAAAAAGGGCTTCATAATGTTGAAAGAAATTCTAACTTCTGACAATTATTGGCGAAGATACATCCGTTTGAATTTGGAAACAGAAACTTAAAACGTCAATTTCTCGAAATGACTTCGAGACTACATATTTTCAGCTTTTGATGCAGAGTCAAAATATATAAAAAGGGCTTCATAATGTTGAAAGAAATTCTAACTTCTGACAATTATTGGCGAAGATACATCCGTTTGAATTTGGAAACAGAAACTTAAAACGTCAATTTCTCGAAATGACTTCGAGACTACATATTTTCAGCTTTTGATGCAGAGTCAAAATATATAAAAAGGGCTTCATAATGTTGAAAGAAATTCTAACTTCTGACAATTATTGGCGAAGATACATCCGTTTGAATTTGGAAACAGAAACTTAAAACGTCAATTTCTCGAAATGACTTCGAGACTACATATTTTCAGCTTTTGATGCAGAGTCAAAATATATAAAAAGGGCTTCATAATGTTGAAAGAAATTCTAACTTCTGACAATTATTGGCGAAGATACATCCGTTTGAATTTGGAAACAGAAACTTAAAACGTCAATTTCTCGAAATGACTTCGAGACTACATATTTTCAGCTTTTGATGCAGAATCAAAATATATAAAAAGGGCTTCATAATGTTGAAAGAAATTCTAACTTCTGACAATTATTGGCGAAGATACATCCGTTTGAATTTGGAAACAGAAACTTAAAACGTCAATTTCTCGAAATGACTTCGAGACTACATATTTTCAGCTTTTGATGCAGAGTCAAAATATATAAAAAGGGCTTCATAATGTTGAAAGAAATTCTAACTTCTGACAATTATTGGCGAAGATACATCCGTTTGAATTTGGAAACAGAAACTTAAAACGTCAATTTCTCGAAATGACTTCGAGACTACATATTTTCAGCTTTTGATGCAGAGTCAAAATATATAAAAAGGGCTTCATAATGTTGAAAGAAATTCTAACTTCTGACAATTATTGGCGAAGATACATCCGTTTGAATTTGGAAACAGAAACTTAAAACGTCAATTTCTCGAAATGACTTCGAGACTACATATTTTCAGCTTTTGATGCAGAGTCAAAATATATAAAAAGGGCTTCATAATGTTGAAAGAAATTCTAACTTCTGACAATTATTGGCGAAGATACATCCGTTTGAATTTGGAAACAGAAACTTAAAACGTCAATTTCTCGAAATGACTTCGAGACTACATATTTTCAGCTTTTGATGCAGAGTCAAAATATATAAAAAGGGCTTCATAATGTTGAAAGAAATTCTAACTTCTGACAATTATTGGCGAAGATACATCCGTTTGAATTTGGAAACAGAAACTTAAAACGTCAATTTCTCGAAATGACTTCGAGACTACATATTTTCAGCTTTTGATGCAGAATCAAAATATATAAAAAGGGCTTCATAATGTTGAAAGAAATTCTAACTTCTGACAATTATTGGCGAAGATACATCCGTTTGAATTTGGAAACCAGAAACTTAAAACGTCAATTTCTCGAAATGACTTCGAGACTACATATTTTCAGCTTTTGATGCAGAGTCAAAATATATAAAAAGGGCTTCATAATGTTGAAAGAAATTCTAACTTCCTGACAATTATTGGCGAAGATACATCCGTTTGAATTTGGAAACAGAAACTTAAAACGTCAATTTCTCGAAATGACTTCGAGACTACATATTTTCAGCTTTTGATGCAGAATCAAAATATATAAAAAGGGCTTCATAATGTTGAAAGAAATTCTAACTTCTGACAATTATTGGCGAAGATACATCCGTTTGAATTTGGAAACAGAAACTTAAAACGTCAATTTCTCGAAATGACTTCGAGACTACATATTTTCAGCTTTTGATGCAGAGTCAAAATATATAAAAAGGGCTTCATAATGTTGAAAGAAATTCTAACTTCTGACAATTATTGGCGAAGATACATCCGTTTGAATTTGGAAACAGAAACTTAAAACGTCAATTTCTCGAAATGACTTCGAGACTACATATTTTCAGCTTTTGATGCAGAGTCAAAATATATAAAAAGGGCTTCATAATGTTGAAAGAAATTCTAACTTCTGACAATTATTGGCGAAGATACATCCGTTTGAATTTGGAAACAGAAACTTAAAACGTCAATTTCTCGAAATGACTTCGAGACTACATATTTTCAGCTTTTGATGCAGAGTCAAAATATATAAAAAGGGCTTCATAATGTTGAAAGAAATTCTAACTTCTGACAATTATTGGCGAAGATACATCCGTTTGAATTTGGAAACAGAAACTTAAAACGTCAATTTCTCGAAATGACTTCGAGACTACATATTTTCAGCTTTTGATGCAGAGTCAAAATATATAAAAAGGGCTTCATAATGTTGAAAGAAATTCTAACTTCTGACAATTATTGGCGAAGATACATCCGTTTGAATTTGGAAACAGAAACTTAAAACGTCAATTTCTCGAAATGACTTCGAGACTACATATTTTCAGCTTTTGATGCAGAGTCAAAATATATAAAAAGGGCTTCATAATGTTGAAAGAAATTCTAACTTCTGACAATTATTGGCGAAGATACATCCGTTTGAATTTGGAAACAGAAACTTAAAACGTCAATTTCTCGAAATGACTTCGAGACTACATATTTTCAGCTTTTGATGCAGAGTCAAAATATATAAAAAGGGCTTCATAATGTTGAAAGAAATTCTAACTTCTGACAATTATTGGCGAAGATACATCCGTTTGAATTTGGAAACAGAAACTTAAAACGTCAATTTCTCGAAATGACTTCGAGACTACATATTTTCAGCTTTTGATGCAGAGTCAAAATATATAAAAAGGGCTTCATAATGTTGAAAGAAATTCTAACTTCTGACAATTATTGGCGAAGATACATCCGTTTGAATTTGGAAACAGAAACTTAAAACGTCAATTTCTCGAAATGACTTCGAGACTACATATTTTCAGCTTTTGATGCAGAGTCAAAATATATAAAAAGGGCTTCATAATGTTGAAAGAAATTCTAACTTCTGACAATTATTGGCGAAGATACATCCGTTTGAATTTGGAAACAGAAACTTAAAACGTCAATTTCTCGAAATGACTTCGAGACTACATATTTTCAGCTTTTGATGCAGAATCAAAATATATAAAAAGGGCTTCATAATGTTGAAAGAAATTCTAACTTCTGACAATTATTGGCGAAGATACATCCGTTTGAATTTGGAAACAGAAACTTAAAACGTCAATTTCTCGAAATGACTTCGAGACTACATATTTTCAGCTTTTGATGCAGAGTCAAAATATATAAAAAGGGCTTCATAATGTTGAAAGAAATTCTAACTTCTGACAATTATTGGCGAAGATACATCCGTTTGAATTTGGAAACAGAAACTTAAAACGTCAATTTCTCGAAATGACTTCGAGACTACATATTTTCAGCTTTTGATGCAGAATCAAAATATATAAAAAGGGCTTCATAATGTTGAAAGAAATTCTAACTTCTGACAATTATTGGCGAAGATACATCCGTTTGAATTTGGAAACAGAAACTTAAAACGTCAATTTCTCGAAATGACTTCGAGACTACATATTTTCAGCTTTTGATGCAGAGTCAAAATATATAAAAAGGGCTTCATAATGTTGAAAGAAATTCTAACTTCTGACAATTATTGGCGAAGATACATCCGTTTGAATTTGGAAACAGAAACTTAAAACGTCAATTTCTCGAAATGACTTCGAGACTACATATTTTCAGCTTTTGATGCAGAGTCAAAATATATAAAAAGGGCTTCATAATGTTGAAAGAAATTCTAACTTCTGACAATTATTGGCGAAGATACATCCGTTTGAATTTGGAAACAGAAACTTAAAACGTCAATTTCTCGAAATGACTTCGAGACTACATATTTTCAGCTTTTGATGCAGAGTCAAAATATATAAAAAGGGCTTCATAATGTTGAAAGAAATTCTAACTTCTGACAATTATTGGCGAAGATACATCCGTTTGAATTTGGAAACAGAAACTTAAAACGTCAATTTCTCGAAATGACTTCGAGACTACATATTTTCAGCTTTTGATGCAGAGTCAAAATATATAAAAAGGGCTTCATAATGTTGAAAGAAATTCTAACTTCTGACAATTATTGGCGAAGATACATCCGTTTGAATTTGGAAACAGAAACTTAAAACGTCAATTTCTCGAAATGACTTCGAGACTACATATTTTCAGCTTTTGATGCAGAATCAAAATATATAAAAAGGGCTTCATAATGTTGAAAGAAATTCTAACTTCTGACAATTATTGGCGAAGATACATCCGTTTGAATTTGGAAACAGAAACTTAAAACGTCAATTTCTCGAAATGACTTCGAGACTACATATTTTCAGCTTTTGATGCAGAGTCAAAATATATAAAAAGGGCTTCATAATGTTGAAAGAAATTCTAACTTCTGACAATTATTGGCGAAGATACATCCGTTTGAATTTGGAAACAGAAACTTAAAACGTCAATTTCTCGAAATGACTTCGAGACTACATATTTTCAGCTTTTGATGCAGAATCAAAATATATAAAAAGGGCTTCATAATGTTGAAAGAAATTCTAACTTCTGACAATTATTGGCGAAGATACATCCGTTTGAATTTGGAAACAGAAACTTAAAACGTCAATTTCTCGAAATGACTTCGAGACTACATATTTTCAGCTTTTGATGCAGAGTCAAAATATATAAAAAGGGCTTCATAATGTTGAAAGAAATTCTAACTTCTGACAATTATTGGCGAAGATACATCCGTTTGAATTTGGAAACAGAAACTTAAAACGTCAATTTCTCGAAATGACTTCGAGACTACATATTTTCAGCTTTTGATGCAGAATCAAAATATATAAAAAGGGCTTCATAATGTTGAAAGAAATTCTAACTTCTGACAATTATTGGCGAAGATACATCCGTTTGAATTTGGAAACAGAAACTTAAAACGTCAATTTCTCGAAATGACTTCGAGACTACATATTTTCAGCTTTTGATGCAGAGTCAAAATATATAAAAAGGGCTTCATAATGTTGAAAGAAATTCTAACTTCTGACAATTATTGGCGAAGATACATCCGTTTGAATTTGGAAACAGAAACTTAAAACGTCAATTTCTCGAAATGACTTCGAGACTACATATTTTCAGCTTTTGATGCAGAGTCAAAATATATAAAAAGGGCTTCATAATGTTGAAAGAAATTCTAACTTCTGACAATTATTGGCGAAGATACATCCGTTTGAATTTGGAAACAGAAACTTAAAACGTCAATTTCTCGAAATGACTTCGAGACTACATATTTTCAGCTTTTGATGCAGAGTCAAAATATATAAAAAGGGCTTCATAATGTTGAAAGAAATTCTAACTTCTGACAATTATTGGCGAAGATACATCCGTTTGAATTTGGAAACAGAAACTTAAAACGTCAATTTCTCGAAATGACTTCGAGACTACATATTTTCAGCTTTTGATGCAGAGTCAAAATATATAAAAAGGGCTTCATAATGTTGAAAGAAATTCTAACTTCTGACAATTATTGGCGAAGATACATCCGTTTGAATTTGGAAACAGAAACTTAAAACGTCAATTTCTCGAAATGACTTCTGAGACTACATATTTTCAGCTTTTGATGCAGAGTCAAAATATATAAAAAGGGCTTCATAATGTTGAAAGAAATTCTAACTTCTGACAATTATTGGCGAAGATACATCCGTTTGAATTTGGAAACAGAAACTTAAAACGTCAATTTCTCGAAATGACTTCGAGACTACATATTTTCAGCTTTTGATGCAGAGTCAAAATATATAAAAAGGGCTTCATAATGTTGAAAGAAATTTAACTTCTGACAATTATTGGCGAAGATACATCCGTTTGAATTTGGAAACAGAAACTTAAAACGTCAATTTCTCGAAATGACTTCGAGACTACATATTTTCAGCTTTTGATGCAGAGTCAAAATATATAAAAAGGGCTTCATAATGTTGAAAGAAATTCTAACTTCTGACAATTATTGGCGAAGATACATCCGTTTGAATTTGGAAACAGAAACTTAAAACGTCAATTTCTCGAAATGACTTCGAGACTACATATTTTCAGCTTTTGATGCAGAATCAAAATATATAAAAAGGGCTTCATAATGTTGAAAGAAATTCTAACTTCTGACAATTATTGGCGAAGATACATCCGTTTGAATTTGGAAACAGAAACTTAAAACGTCAATTTCTCGAAATGACTTCGAGACTACATATTTTCAGCTTTTGATGCAGAATCAAAATATATAAAAAGGGCTTCATAATGTTGAAAGAAATTCTAACTTCTGACAATTATTGGCGAAGATACATCCGTTTGAATTTGGAAACAGAAACTTAAAACGTCAATTTCTCGAAATGACTTCGAGACTACATATTTTCAGCTTTTGATGCAGAGTCAAAATATATAAAAAGGGCTTCATAATGTTGAAAGAAATTCTAACTTCTGACAATTATTGGCGAAGATACATCCGTTTGAATTTGGAAACAGAAACTTAAAACGTCAATTTCTCGAAATGACTTCGAGACTACATATTTTCAGCTTTTGATGCAGAGTCAAAATATATAAAAAGGGCTTCATAATGTTGAAAGAAATTCTAACTTCTGACAATTATTGGCGAAGATACATCCGTTTGAATTTGGAAACAGAAACTTAAAACGTCAATTTCTCGAAATGACTTCGAGACTACATATTTTCAGCTTTTGATGCAGAGTCAAAATATATAAAAAGGGCTTCATAATGTTGAAAGAAATTTAACTTCTGACAATTATTGGCGAAGATACATCCGTTTGAATTTGGAAACAGAAACTTAAAACGTCAATTTCTCGAAATGACTTCGAGACTACATATTTTCAGCTTTTGATGCAGAGTCAAAATATATAAAAAGGGCTTCATAATGTTGAAAGAAATTCTAACTTCTGACAATTATTGGCGAAGATACATCCGTTTGAATTTGGAAACAGAAACTTAAAACGTCAATTTCTCGAAATGACTTCGAGACTACATATTTTCAGCTTTTGATGCAGAATCAAAATATATAAAAAGGGCTTCATAATGTTGAAAGAAATTCTAACTTCTGACAATTATTGGCGAAGATACATCCGTTTGAATTTGGAAACAGAAACTTAAAACGTCAATTTCTCGAAATGACTTCGAGACTACATATTTTCAGCTTTTGATGCAGAGTCAAAATATATAAAAAGGGCTTCATAATGTTGAAAGAAATTCTAACTTCTGACAATTATTGGCGAAGATACATCCGTTTGAATTTGGAAACAGAAACTTAAAACGTCAATTTCTCGAAATGACTTCGAGACTACATATTTTCAGCTTTTGATGCAGAGTCAAAATATATAAAAAGGGCTTCATAATGTTGAAAGAAATTCTAACTTCTGACAATTATTGGCGAAGATACATCCGTTTGAATTTGGAAACAGAAACTTAAAACGTCAATTTCTCGAAATGACTTCGAGACTACATATTTTCAGCTTTTGATGCAGAGTCAAAATATATAAAAAGGGCTTCATAATGTTGAAAGAAATTCTAACTTCTGACAATTATTGGCGAAGATACATCCGTTTGAATTTGGAAACAGAAACTTAAAACGTCAATTTCTCGAAATGACTTCGAGACTACATATTTTCAGCTTTTGATGCAGAGTCAAAATATATAAAAAGGGCTTCATAATGTTGAAAGAAATTCTAACTTCTGACAATTATTGGCGAAGATACATCCGTTTGAATTTGGAAACAGAAACTTAAAACGTCAATTTCTCGAAATGACTTCGAGACTACATATTTTCAGCTTTTGATGCAGAGTCAAAATATATAAAAAGGGCTTCATAATGTTGAAAGAAATTCTAACTTCTGACAATTATTGGCGAAGATACATCCGTTTGAATTTGGAAACAGAAACTTAAAACGTCAATTTCTCGAAATGACTTCGAGACTACATATTTTCAGCTTTTGATGCAGAGTCAAAATATATAAAAAGGGCTTCATAATGTTGAAAGAAATTCTAACTTCTGACAATTATTGGCGAAGATACATCCGTTTGAATTTGGAAACAGAAACTTAAAACGTCAATTTCTCGAAATGACTTCGAGACTACATATTTTCAGCTTTTGATGCAGAGTCAAAATATATAAAAAGGGCTTCATAATGTTGAAAGAAATTCTAACTTCTGACAATTATTGGCGAAGATACATCCGTTTGAATTTGGAAACAGAAACTTAAAACGTCAATTTCTCGAAATGACTTCGAGACTACATATTTTCAGCTTTTGATGCAGAGTCAAAATATATAAAAAGGGCTTCATAATGTTGAAAGAAATTCTAACTTCTGACAATTATTGGCGAAGATACATCCGTTTGAATTTGGAAACAGAAACTTAAAACGTCAATTTCTCGAAATGACTTCGAGACTACATATTTTCAGCTTTTGATGCAGAGTCAAAATATATAAAAAGGGCTTCATAATGTTGAAAGAAATTCTAACTTCTGACAATTATTGGCGAAGATACATCCGTTTGAATTTGGAAACAGAAACTTAAAACGTCAATTTCTCGAAATGACTTCGAGACTACATATTTTCAGCTTTTGATGCAGAATCAAAATATATAAAAAGGGCTTCATAATGTTGAAAGAAATTCTAACTTCTGACAATTATTGGCGAAGATACATCCGTTTGAATTTGGAAACAGAAACTTAAAACGTCAATTTCTCGAAATGACTTCGAGACTACATATTTTCAGCTTTTGATGCAGAGTCAAAATATATAAAAAGGGCTTCATAATGTTGAAAGAAATTCTAACTTCTGACAATTATTGGCGAAGATACATCCGTTTGAATTTGGAAACAGAAACTTAAAACGTCAATTTCTCGAAATGACTTCGAGACTACATATTTTCAGCTTTTGATGCAGAGTCAAAATATATAAAAAGGGCTTCATAATGTTGAAAGAAATTCTAACTTCTGACAATTATTGGCGAAGATACATCCGTTTGAATTTGGAAACAGAAACTTAAAACGTCAATTTCTCGAAATGACTTCGAGACTACATATTTTCAGCTTTTGATGCAGAATCAAAATATATAAAAAGGGCTTCATAATGTTGAAAGAAATTCTAACTTCTGACAATTATTGGCGAAGATACATCCGTTTGAATTTGGAAACAGAAACTTAAAACGTCAATTTCTCGAAATGACTTCGAGACTACATATTTTCAGCTTTTGATGCAGAGTCAAAATATATAAAAAGGGCTTCATAATGTTGAAAGAAATTCTAACTTCTGACAATTATTGGCGAAGATACATCCGGTTTGAATTTGGAAACAGAAACTTAAAACGTCAATTTCTCGAAATGACTTCGAGACTACATATTTTCAGCTTTTGATGCAGAATCAAAAATATATAAAAAGGGCTTCATAATGTTGAAAGAAATTCTAACTTCTGACAATTATTGGCGAAGATACATCCGTTTGAATTTGGAAACAGAAACTTAAAACGTCAATTTCTCGAAATGACTTCGAGACTACATATTTTCAGCTTTTGAAGCAGAGTCAAAATATATAAAAAGGGCTTCATAATGTTGAAAGAAATTCTAACTTCTGATAATTATTGGCGAAGATACAACCGTTTGAATTTGGAAACAGAAACTTAAAACGTCGATTTCTCGAAATGACTTCGAGACTACATATTTTCAGCTTTTGATGCACAGTCAAAATATATAAAATGGCTACATAATTTTGAAAAAAATTCTAACTGCTGACAATTATTGGCGAAGATACATCCGTTTGAATTTGGAAACAGAAACTTAAAACGTCAATTTCTCGAAATGACTTCGCGACTACATATTTTCAGCTTTTGAAGCAGAGTCAAAATATATAAAAAGGGCTTCATAATGTTGAAAGAAATTCTAACTTCTGACAATTATTGGCGAAGATACATCCGTTTGAATTTGGAAAACAGAAACTTAAAACGTCAATTTCTCGAAATGACCTCGAGACTACATATTTTCAGCTTTTGAAGCAGAGTCAAAATATATAAAAAGGGCTTCATAATGTTGAAAGAAATTCTAACTTCTGACAATTATTGGCGAAGATACATCCGTTTGAATTTGGAAACAGAAACTTAAAACGTCAATTTCTCGAAATGACTTCGGAGACTACATATTTTCAGCTTTTGATGCAGAATCAAAATATATTGGGGCTTCATAATGTTGAAAGAAATTCTAACTTCTGACAATTATTGGCGAAGATACATCCGTTTGAATTTGGAAACAGAAACTTAAAACGTCAATTTCTCGAAATGACTTCGAGACTACATATTTTCAGCTTTTGATGCACAGTCAAAATATATAAAAAGGGCTTCATAATGTTGAAAGAAATTCTAACTTCTGACAATTATTGGCGAAGATACATCCGTTTGAATTTGGAAACAGAAACTTAAAACGTCAATTTCTCGAAATGACTTCGAGACTACATATTTTCAGCTTTTGATGCAGAATCAAAATATATAAAAAGGGATTCACAATGTTGAAAGAAATTTTAACTTCTGACAATTATTGGCGAAGATACATCCGTTTGAATTTGGAAACAGAAACTTAAAACGTCGCTCCCTCAAAAATGACTTCGCGGCTACGTATTTTCAGCTTTTGATGCACAGTCAAAATATATAAAAAGGGCTTCATAATGTTGAAAGAAATTCTAACTTCTGACAATTATTGGCGAAGATACATCCGTTTGAATTTGGAAACAGAAACTTAAAACGTCAATTTCTCGAAATGACTTCGCGACTTCATATTTTCAGCTTTTGATGCAGAGTCAAAATATATAAAAAGGGCTTCATAATGTTGAAAGAAATTCTAACTTCTGACAATTATTGGCGAAGATACATCCGTTTGAATTTGGAAACAGAGGCTTAAAACGTCGATTTCTCGAAATGACTTCGAGACTACATATTTTCAGCTTTTGATGCAGGGTCAAAATATATAAAAAGGGCTTCATAATGTTGAAAGAAATTCTAACTGCTGACAATTGTTGGCGAAGATACATCCGGTTGAATTTGGAAACTGAAACTTAAAACGTCAATTTCTCGAAATGACTTCGCGACTACATATTTTCAGCTTTTGATGCAGAATCAAAATATATAAAAAGGGCTTTATAATGTTGAAAGAAATTCTAACTTCTGACAACCATTGGCGAAGATACATCCGTTTGAATTTAGAAACAGAAACTTAAACGTCGATTTCTCGAAATGACTTCTAAGACTACATATTTTCAGCTTTTGATGCAGAGTCAAAATATATAAAAAGGGCTTCATAATGTTGAAAGAAATTCTAACTTCTGACAATTATTGGCGAAGATACATCCTTTTGAATTTGGAAACGGAAACTTGTAACGTCGATTTCTCGAAATGACTTCGCGACTACATATTTTCAGCTTTTGATGCAGAGTCAAAATATATAAAAAGGGCTTCATAATGTTGAAAGAAATTCTAACTTCTTGACAATTATTGGCGAAGATACATCCGTTTGAATTTGGAAACAGAGACTTAAAACGTCGATTTCTTCGAAATGACTTCGAGACTACATATTTTCAGCTTTTGATGCAGGGTCGAAATATATAAAAAGGGCTTTATAATGTTGAAAGAAATTCTAACTTCTGACAATTATTGACGAAGATACATCCGTTTGATTTGGAAACAGAAACTTAAAAACGTCAATTTCTCGAAATGACTTCGAGACTACATATTTTCAGCTTTT
>NW_025062926.1:0-10088 GCF_018153295.1 Drosophila grimshawi
AAGTCATTTCGAGAAATTGACGTTTTAAGTTTCTGCTTCCAAATTCAAACGGTTGTATCTTCGCCATCAGTGTAAAAGTTAGAATTTCTTTCCAACGGGGTGAAGCCCTTTTGCATATATATATTGACTCTGCATCAAAAGCTGAAACTATGTAGCCTCGAAGTCATTTCGAGAAATTGACGTTTTAAGTTTCTGTTTCCAAATTCAAACGGACGTATCTTCGCCAATAATTGTCTTAAGTTAGAAATTCTTTCAATATTATGAAGCCCTTTTATATATTTTGATTCTGCATCAAACGCTGAAAATATTCTTTTGTCTCGAAGTCATTTCGAGAAATCGACGTTTTAAGTTTCTGTTTCCAAATTCGAGCGGTTGTATCTTCCTTAATAATTGTCAAAAGTTACAATTTCTTTCAACATTAGAAGCCCTTTTTATATATTTGACTCTCTGTATCAAAAAGCTGAAACTATGTAGTCTCGAAGTCATTTCGATAAATTGACGTTTCAAGTTTCTGTTTCCAAATTCAAACGGATGTATCTTCGCCAATAATTGTCAGAAGTTAGAATTTCTTTCAACATTATGAAGCCCTTTTTATATATTTTGGTTCTGCATCGAAAGCTGAAATAGTAGTCTCGAAGTCATTTCGAGAAATTGACGTTTTAAGTTTCTGTTTCCAAATTCAAACGGATGTATCTTCGCCAATAATTGTCGAAGTTAGAATTTCTTTCAACATTATGAAGCCCTTTTTATATATTTTGATTCTGCATCAAAAGCTGAAAATATGTAGTCTCGAAGTCATTTCGAGAAATTGACGTTTTTAAGTTTCTGTTTCCAAATTCAAACGGATGTATCTTCGCCAATAATTGTCAGAAGTTGAATTTCTTTCAACATTATGAAGCCCTTTTTATATATTTTGATTCTGCATCAAAAGCTGAAAATATGTAGTCTCGAAGTCATTTCGAGAAATTGACGTTTTAAGTTTCTGTTTCCAAATTCAAACGGATGTATCTTCGCCAATAATTGTCAGAAGTTAGAATTTCTTTCAACATTATGAAGCCCTTTTTATATATTTTGATTCTGCATCAAAGCTGAAAATATGTAGTCTCGAAGTCATTTCGAGAAATTGACGTTTTAAGTTTCTGTTTCCAAATTCAAACGGATGTATCTTCCCCAATAATTGTCAGAAGTTAGAATTTCTTTCAACATTATGAAGCCCTTTTTATATATTTTGATTCTGCATCAAAAGCTGAAAATATGTAGTCTCGAAGTCATTTCGAGAAATTGACGTTTTAAGTTTCTGTTTCCAAATTCAAACGGATGTATCTTCAGCAATAATTGTCAGAAGTTAGAATTTCTTTCAACATTATGAAGCCCTTTTTATATATTTTGATTCTGCATCAAAAGCTGAAAATATGTAGTCTCGAAGTCATTTCGAGAAATTGACGTTTTAAGTTTCTGTTTCCAAATTCAAACGGTTGTATCTTCGCCAATAATTGTCAGAAGTTAGAATTTCTTTCAACATTATGAAGCCCTTTTTATATATTTTGACTCTGCATCAAAAGCTGAAAATATGTAGTCTCGAAGTCATTTCGAGAAATTGACGTTTTAAGTTTCTGTTTCCAAATTCAAACGGATGTATCTTCGCCAATAATTGTCAGAAGTTAGAATTTCTTTCAACATTATGAAGCCCTTTTTATATATTTTGATTCTGCATCAAAAGCTGAAAATATGTAGTCTCGAAGTCATTTCGAGAAATTGACGTTTTAAGTTTCTGTTTCCAAATTCAAACGGTTGTATCTTCGCCAATAATTGTCAGAAGTTAGAATTTCTTTCAACATTATGAAGCCCTTTTTATATATTTTGACTCTGCATCAAAAGCTGAAAATATGTAGTCTCGAAGTCATTTCGAGAAATTGACGTTTTAAGTTTCTGTTTCCAAATTCAAACGGATGTATCTTCGCCAATAATTGTCAGAAGTTAGAATTTCTTTCAACATTATGAAGCCCTTTTTATATATTTTGATTCTGCATCAAAAGCTGAAAATATGTAGTCTCGAAGTCATTTCGAGAAATTGACGTTTTAAGTTTCTGTTTCCAAATTCAAACGGATGTATCTTCGCCAATAATTGTCAGAAGTTAGAATTTCTTTCAACATTATGAAGCCCTTTTTATATATTTTGATTCTGCATCAAAAGCTGAAAATATGTAGTCTCGAAGTCATTTCGAGAAATTGACGTTTTAAGTTTCTGTTTCCAAATTCAAACGGATGTATCTTCGCCAATAATTGTCAGAAGTTAGAATTTCTTTCAACATTATGAAGCCCTTTTTATATATTTTGACTCTGCATCAAAAGCTGAAAATATGTAGTCTCGAAGTCATTTCGAGAAATTGACGTTTTAAGTTTCTGTTTCCAAATTCAAACGGATGTATCTTCGCCAATAATTGTCAGAAGTTAGAATTTCTTTCAACATTATGAAGCCCTTTTTATATATTTTGATTCTGCATCAAAAGCTGAAAATATGTAGTCTCGAAGTCATTTCGAGAAATTGACGTTTTAAGTTTCTGTTTCCAAATTCAAACGGATGTATCTTCGCCAATAATTGTCAGAAGTTAGAATTTCTTTCAACATTATGAAGCCCTTTTTATATATTTTGATTCTGCATCAAAAGCTGAAAATATGTAGTCTCGAAGTCATTTCGAGAAATTGACGTTTTAAGTTTCTGTTTCCAAATTCAAACGGATGTATCTTCGCCAATAATTGTCAGAAGTTAGAATTTCTTTCAACATTATGAAGCCCTTTTTATATATTTTGACTCTGCATCAAAAGCTGAAAATATGTAGTCTCGAAGTCATTTCGAGAAATTGACGTTTTAAGTTTCTGTTTCCAAATTCAAACGGATGTATCTTCGCCAATAATTGTCAGAAGTTAGAATTTCTTTCAACATTATGAAGCCCTTTTTATATATTTTGACTCTGCATCAAAAGCTGAAAATATGTAGTCTCGAAGTCATTTCGAGAAATTGACGTTTTAAGTTTCTGTTTCCAAATTCAAACGGATGTATCTTCGCCAATAATTGTCAGAAGTTAGAATTTCTTTCAACATTATGAAGCCCTTTTTATATATTTTGACTCTGCATCAAAAGCTGAAAATATGTAGTCTCGAAGTCATTTCGAGAAATTGACGTTTTAAGTTTCTGTTTCCAAATTCAAACGGATGTATCTTCGCCAATAATTGTCAGAAGTTAGAATTTCTTTCAACATTATGAAGCCCTTTTTATATATTTTGATTCTGCATCAAAAGCTGAAAATATGTAGTCTCGAAGTCATTTCGAGAAATTGACGTTTTAAGTTTCTGTTTCCAAATTCAAACGGATGTATCTTCGCCAATAATTGTCAGAAGTTAGAATTTCTTTCAACATTATGAAGCCCTTTTTATATATTTTGACTCTGCATCAAAAGCTGAAAATATGTAGTCTCGAAGTCATTTCGAGAAATTGACGTTTTAAGTTTCTGTTTCCAAATTCAAACGGATGTATCTTCGCCAATAATTGTCAGAAGTTAGAATTTCTTTCAACATTATGAAGCCCTTTTTATATATTTTGATTCTGCATCAAAAGCTGAAAATATGTAGTCTCGAAGTCATTTCGAGAAATTGACGTTTTAAGTTTCTGTTTCCAAATTCAAACGGATGTATCTTCGCCAATAATTGTCAAAAGTTAGAATTTCTTTCAACATTATGAAGCCCTTTTTATATATTTTGACTCTGCATCAAAAGCTGAAAATATGTAGTCTCGAAGTCATTTCGAGAAATTGACGTTTTAAGTTTCTGTTTCCAAATTCAAACGGATGTATCTTCGCCAATAATTGTCAGAAGTTAGAATTTCTTTCAACATTATGAAGCCCTTTTTATATATTTTGATTCTGCATCAAAAGCTGAAAATATGTAGTCTCGAAGTCATTTCGAGAAATTGACGTTTTAAGTTTCTGTTTCCAAATTCAAACGGATGTATCTTCGCCAATAATTGTCAGAAGTTAGAATTTCTTTCAACATTATGAAGCCCTTTTTATATATTTTGATTCTGCATCAAAAGCTGAAAATATGTAGTCTCGAAGTCATTTCGAGAAATTGACGTTTTAAGTTTCTGTTTCCAAATTCAAACGGATGTATCTTCGCCAATAATTGTCAGAAGTTAGAATTTCTTTCAACATTATGAAGCCCTTTTTATATATTTTGATTCTGCATCAAAAGCTGAAAATATGTAGTCTCGAAGTCATTTCGAGAAATTGACGTTTTAAGTTTCTGTTTCCAAATTCAAACGGATGTATCTTCGCCAATAATTGTCAGAAGTTAGAATTTCTTTCAACATTATGAAGCCCTTTTTTATATATTTTGATTCTGCATCAAAAGCTGAAAATATGTAGTCTCGAAGTCATTTTGAGAAATTGACGTTTTAAGTTTCTGTTTCCAAATTCAAACGGATGTATCTTCGCCAATAATTGTCAGAAGTTAGAATTTCTTTCAATATTATGAAGCCCTTTTTATATACTTTGACTCTGCATCAAAAGCTGAAAATATGTAGTCTCGAAGTCATTTCGAGAAATTGACGTTTTAAGTTTCTGCTTCCAAATTCAAACGGTTGTATCTTCGCCAATAATTGTCAAAAGTTAGAATTTCTTTCAACATTATGAAGCCCTTTTTATATATATTGACTCTGCATCAAAAGCTGAAACTATGTAGCCTCGAAGTCATTTCGAGAAATTGACGTTTTAAGTTTCTGTTTCCAAATTCAAACGGACGTATCTTCGCCAATAATTGTCAGAAGTTAGAAATTCTTTCAATATTATGAAGCCCTTTTTATATATTTTGATTCTGCATCTAACGCTGAAAATATGTTGTCTCGAAGTCATTTCGAGAAATTGACGTTTTAAGTTTCTGCTTCCAAATTCAAACGGTTGTATCTTCGCCAATAATTGTCAAAAGTTAGAATTTCTTTCAACATTATGAAGCCCTTTTTATATATATTGACTCTGCATCAAAAGCTGAAACTATGTAGCCTCGAAGTCATTTCGAGAAATTGACGTTTTAAGTTTCTGTTTCCAAATTCAAACGGATGTATCTTCGCCAATAATTGTCAGAAGTTAGAATTTCTTTCAACATTATGAAGCCCTTTTTATATATTTTGACTCAGCATCAAAAGCTGAAAATATGTAGTCTCGAAGTCATTTCGAGAAATTGACGTTTTAAGTTTCTGTTTCCAAATTCAAACGGATGTATCTTCGCCAATAATTGTCAGAAGTTAGAATTTCTTTCAACATTATGAAGCCCTTTTTATATATTTTGATTCTGCATCAAAAGCTGAAAATATGTAGTCTCGAAGTCATTTCGAGAAATTGACGTTTTAAGTTTCTGTTTCCAAATTCAAACGGATGTATCTTCGCCAATAATTGTCAGAAGTTAGAATTTCTTTCAACATTATGAAGCCCTTTTTATATATTTTGATTCTGCATCAAAAGCTGAAAATACTCGTATGTAGTCTCGAAGTCATTTCGAGAAATTGACGTTTTAAGTTTCTGTTTCCAAATTCAAACGGATGTATCTTCGCCAATAATTGTCAGAAGTTAGAATTTCTTTCAACATTATGAAGCCCTTTTTATATATTTTGATTCTGCATCAAAAGCTGAAAATATGTAGTCTCGAAGTCATTTCGAGAAATTGACGTTTTAAGTTTCTGTTTCCAAATTCAAACGGTTGTATCTTCGCCAATAATTGTCAGAAGTTAGAATTTCTTTCAACATTATGAAGCCCTTTTTATATATTTTGATTCTGCATCAAAAGCTGAAAATATGTAGTCTCGAAGTCATTTCGAGAAATTGACGTTTTAAGTTTCTGTTTCCAAATTCAAACGGATGTATCTTCGCCAATAATTGTCAGAAGTTAGAATTTCTTTCAACATTATGAAGCCCTTTTTATATATTTTGACTCTGCATCAAAAGCTGAAAATATGTAGTCTCGAAGTCATTTCGAGAAATTGACGTTTTAAGTTTCTGTTTCCAAATTCAAACGGATGTATCTTCGCCAATAATTGTCAGAAGTTAGAATTTCTTTCAACATTATGAAGCCCTTTTTATATATTTTGATTCTGCATCAAAAGCTGAAAATATGTAGTCTCGAAGTCATTTCGAGAAATTGACGTTTTAAGTTTCTGTTTCCAAATTCAAACGGATGTATCTTCGCCAATAATTGTCAGAAGTTAGAATTTCTTTCAACATTATGTAGCCCTTTTTATATATTTTGACTCTGCATCAAAAGCTGAAAATATGTAGTCTCGAAGTCATTTCGAGAAATTGACGTTTTAAGTTTCTGTTTCCAAATTCAAACGGATGTATCTTCGCCAATAATTGTCAGAAGTTAGAATTTCTTTCAACATTATGTAGCCCTTTTTATATATTTTGATTCTGCATCAAAAGCTGAAAATATGTAGTCTCGAAGTCATTTCGAGAAATTGACGTTTTAAGTTTCTGTTTCCAAATTCAAACGGATGTATCTTCGCCAATAATTGTCAGAAGTTAGAATTTCTTTCAACATTATGAAGCCCTTTTTATATATTTTGATTCTGCATCAAAAGCTGAAAATATGTAGTCTCGAAGTCATTTCGAGAAATTGACGTTTTAAGTTTCTGTTTCCAAATTCAAACGGTTGTATCTTCGCCAATAATTGTCAAAAGTTAGAATTTCTTTCAACATTATGAAGCCCTTTTTATATATTTTGACTCTGCATCAAAAGCTGAAAATATGTAGTCTCGAAGTCATTTCGAGAAATTGACGTTTTAAGTTTCTGTTTCCAAATTCAAACGGATGTATCTTCGCCAATAATTGTCAGAAGTTAGAATTTCTTTCAACATTATGAAGCCCTTTTTATATATTTTGATTCTGCATCAAAAGCTGAAAATATGTAGTCTCGAAGTCATTTCGAGAAATTGACGTTTTAAGTTTCTGTTTCCAAATTCAAACGGATGTATCTTCGCCAATAATTGTCAGAAGTTAGAATTTCTTTCAACATTATGAAGCCCTTTTTATATATTTTGATTCTGCATCAAAAGCTGAAAATATGTAGTCTCGAAGTCATTTCGAGAAATTGACGTTTTAAGTTTCTGTTTCCAAATTCAAACGGATGTATCTTCGCCAATAATTGTCAGAAGTTAGAATTTCTTTCAACATTATGAAGCCCTTTTTATATATTTTGATTCTGCATCAAAAGCTGAAAATATGTAGTCTCGAAGTCATTTCGAGAAATTGACGTTTTAAGTTTCTGTTTCCAAATTCAAACGGATGTATCTTCGCCAATAATTGTCAGAAGTTAGAATTTCTTTCAACATTATGAAGCCCTTTTTATATATTTTGACTCTGCATCAAAAGCTGAAAATATGTAGTCTCGAAGTCATTTCGAGAAATTGACGTTTTAAGTTTCTGTTTCCAAATTCAAACGGTTGTATCTTCGCCAATAATTGTCAAAAGTTAGAATTTCTTTCAACATTATGAAGCCCTTTTTATATATTTTGACTCTGCATCAAAAGCTGAAAATATGTAGTCTCGAAGTCATTTCGAGAAATTGACGTTTTAAGTTTCTGTTTCCAAATTCAAACGGATGTATCTTCGCCAATAATTGTCAGAAGTTAGAATTTCTTTCAACATTATGAAGCCCTTTTTATATATTTTGATTCTGCATCAAAAGCTGAAAATATGTAGTCTCGAAGTCATTTCGAGAAATTGACGTTTTAAGTTTCTGTTTCCAAATTCAAACGGTTGTATCTTCGCCAATAATTGTCAGAAGTTAGAATTTCTTTCAACATTATGAAGCCCTTTTTATATATTTTGATTCTGCATCAAAAGCTGAAAATATGTAGTCTCGAAGTCATTTCGAGAAATTGACGTTTTAAGTTTCTGTTTCCAAATTCAAACGGATGTATCTTCGCCAATAATTGTCAGAAGTTAGAATTTCTTTCAACATTATGAAGCCCTTTTTATATATTTTGACTCCGCATCAAAAGCTGAAAATATGTAGTCTCGAAGTCAATTTCGAGAAATTGACGTTTAAGTTTCTGTTTTCAAAATTCAAACGGATGTATCTTCGCCAAATAATTGTCAGAAGTTAGAACGTCTTTCAACATTATGAAGCGCTTTTTTATATATTTTGACTCTGCATCAAAAGCTGAAAATTATGTAAGTCTCGAAGTCATTTCGAGAAATTGACGTTTTAAAGTTTCTGTTTCCAAAATTCAAACGGTTGTATCTCCGCCAATAATTTGTCAAAAGTTAGAAATCTCATTCAACATTATGAAGCCCTTTTTATATATTTTGATTCTGCATCAAAAGCTGAAAATATGTAGTCTCGAAGTCATTTCGAGAAATTGACGTTTTAAGTTTTCTGTTTCCAAAATTCAAACGGGATGTATCTTCGCCAATAATTGTCAGAAGTTAGAATTTCTTTCAAACATTATGAAGCCCTTTTTTATATATTTTGATTCTGCATCAAAAGCTGAAAATATGTAGTCTCGAAGTCATTTCGAGAAATTGACGTTTTAAGTTTCTGTTTCCAAATTCAAACGGATGTATCTTCGCCAATAATTGTCAGAAGTTAGAATTTCTTTCAACATTATGAAGCCCTTTTTATATATTTTGATTCTGCATCAAAAGCTGAAAATATGTAGTCTCGAAGTCATTTCGAGAAATTGACGTTTTAAGTTTCTGTTTCCAAATTCAAACGGATGTATCTTCGCCAATAATTGTCAGAAGTTAGAATTTCTTTCAACATTATGAAGCCCTTTTTATATATTTTGACTCTGCATCAAAAGCTGAAAATATGTAGTCTCGAAGTCATTTCGAGAAATTGACGTTTTAAGTTTCTGTTTCCAAATTCAAACGGATGTATCTTCGCCAATAATTGTCAGAAGTTAGAATTTCTTTCAACATTATGAAGCCCTTTTTATATATTTTGATTCTGCATCAAAAGCTGAAAATATGTAGTTTCGAAGTCATTTCGAGAAATTGACGTTTTAAGTTTCTGTTTCCAAATTCAAACGGTTGTATCTTCGCCAATAATTGTCAGAAGTTAGAATTTCTTTCAACATTATGTAGCCCTTTTTATATATTTTGATTCTGCATCAAAAGCTGAAAATATGTAGTCTCGAAGTCATTTCGAGAAATTGACGTTTTAAGTTTCTGTTTCCAAATTCAAACGGATGTATCTTCGCCAATAATTGTCAGAAGTTAGAATTTCTTTCAACATTATGAAGCCCTTTTTATATATTTTGATTCTGCATCAAAAGCTGAAAATATGTAGTCTCGAAGTCATTTCGAGAAATTGACGTTTTAAGTTTCTGTTTCCAAATTCAAACGGATGTATCTTCGCCAATAATTGTCAGAAGTTAGAATTTCTTTCAACATTATGAAGCCCTTTTTTATATATTTTGATTCTGCATCAAAAAGCTGAAAATATGTAGTCTCGAAGTCATTTCGAGAAATTGACGTTTTAAGTTTCTGTTTCCAAATTCAAACGGATGTATCTTCGCCAATAATTGTCAGAAGTTAGAATTTCTTTCAACATTATGAAGCCCTTTTTATATATTTTGACTCTGCATCAAAAGCTGAAAATATGTATGTAGTCTCGAAGTCATTTGAGAAATTGACGTTTTAAGTTTCTGTTTCCGGAATTCAAACGGACGTATCTTCGCCAATAATTGTCAGAAGTTAGAATTTCTTTCAATATTATGAAGCCCTTTTTATATACTTTGACTCTGCATCAAAAGCTGAAAATATGTAGTCTCGAAGTCATTTCGAGAAATTGACGTTTTAGGTTTCTGCTTCCAAATTCAAACAGTTTGTATCTTCGCCAATAATTGTCAAAAGTTAGAATTTCTTTCCAACATTATGAAGCCCTTTTTATATATATTGACTCTGCATCAAAAGCTGAAAATATGTAGTCGAGTCATTTCGAGAAATTGACGTTTTAAGTTTCTGTTTTCCAATTCAAACGGACGTATCTTCGCCAATAATTGTCAGAAGTTAGAAATTCTTTCAATATTATGAAGC
>NW_025062927.1:0-5350 GCF_018153295.1 Drosophila grimshawi
AGAAATTGACGTTTTAAGTTTCTGTTTCCAAATTCAAACGGATGTATCTTCGCCAATAATTGTCAGAAGTTAGAATTTCTTTCAACATTATGAAGCCCTTTTTATATATTTTGACTCTGCATCAAAAGCTGAAAATATGTAGTCTCGAAGTCATTTCGAGAAATTGACGTTTTAAGTTTCTGTTTCCAAATTCAAACGGATGTATCTTCGCCAATAATTGTCAGAAGTTAGAATTTCTTTCAACATTATGAAGCCCTTTTTATATATTTTGATTCTGCATCAAAAGCTGAAAATATGTAGTCTCGAAGTCATTTCGAGAAATTGACGTTTTAAGTTTCTGTTTCCAAATTCAAACGGATGTATCTTCGCCAATAATTGTCAGAAGTTAGAATTTCTTTCAACATTATGAAGCCCTTTTTATATATTTTGACTCTGCATCAAAAGCTGAAAATATGTAGTCTCGAAGTCATTTCGAGAAATTGACGTTTTAAGTTTCTGTTTCCAAATTCAAACGGATGTATCTTCGCCAATAATTGTCAGAAGTTAGAATTTCTTTCAACATTATGAAGCCCTTTTTATATATTTTGATTCTGCATCAAAAGCTGAAAATATGTAGTCTCGAAGTCATTTCGAGAAATTGACGTTTTAAGTTTCTGTTTCCAAATTCAAACGGATGTATCTTCGCCAATAATTGTCAGAAGTTAGAATTTCTTTCAACATTATGAAGCCCTTTTTATATATTTTGATTCTGCATCAAAAGCTGAAAATATGTAGTCTCGAAGTCATTTCGAGAAATTGACGTTTTAAGTTTCTGTTTCCAAATTCAAACGGATGTATCTTCGCCAATAATTGTCAAGTTAGAATTTCTTTCAACATTATGAAGCCCTTTTTATATATTTTGATTCTGCATCAAAAGCTGAAAATATGTAGTCTCGAAGTCATTTCGAGAAATTGACGTTTTAAGTTTCTGTTTCCAAATTCAAACGGATGTATCTTCGCCAATAATTGTCAGAAGTTAGAATTTCTTTCAACATTATGAAGCCCTTTTTATATATTTTGATTCTGCATCAAAAGCTGAAAATATGTAGTCTCGAAGTCATTTCGAGAAATTGACGTTTTAAGTTTCTGTTTCCAAATTCAAACGGATGTATCTTCGCCAATAATTGTCAGAAGTTAGAATTTCTTTCAACATTATGAAGCCCTTTTTATATATTTTGATTCTGCATCAAAAGCTGAAAATATGTAGTCTCGAAGTCATTTCGAGAAATTGACGTTTTAAGTTTCTGTTTCCAAATTCAAACGGATGTATCTTCGCCAATAATTGTCAGAAGTTAGAATTTCTTTCAACATTATGAAGCCCTTTTTATATATTTTGATTCTGCATCAAAAGCTGAAAATATGTAGTCTCGAAGTCATTTCGAGAAATTGACGTTTTTAAGTTTCTGTTTCCAAATTCAAACGGATGTATCTTCGCCAATAATTGTCAGAAGTTAGAATTTCTTTCAACATTATGAAGCCCTTTTTATATATTTTGACTCTGCATCAAAAGCTGAAAATATGTAGTCTCGAAGTCATTTCGAGAAATTGACGTTTTAAGTTTCTGTTTCCAAATTCAAACGGATGTATCTTCGCCAATAATTGTCAGAAGTTAGAATTTCTTTCAACATTATGAAGCCCTTTTTATATATTTTGATTCTGCATCAAAAGCTGAAAATATGTAGTCTCGAAGTCATTTCGAGAAATTGACGTTTTAAGTTTCTGTTTCCAAATTCAAACGGATGTATCTTCGCCAATAATTGTCAGAAGTTAGAATTTCTTTCAACATTATGAAGCCCTTTTTATATATTTTGACTCTGCATCAAAAGCTGAAAATATGTAGTCTCGAAGTCATTTCGAGAAATTGACGTTTTAAGTTTCTGTTTCCAAATTCAAACGGATGTATCTTCGCCAATAATTGTCAAGTTAGAATTTCTTTCAACATTATGAAGCCCTTTTTATATATTTTGATTCTGCATCAAAAGCTGAAAATATGTAGTCTCGAAGTCATTTCGAGAAATTGACGTTTTAAGTTTCTGTTTCCAAATTCAAACGGATGTATCTTCGCCAATAATTGTCAGAAGTTAGAATTTCTTTCAACATTATGAAGCCCTTTTTATATATTTTGATTCTGCATCAAAAGCTGAAAATATGTAGTCTCGAAGTCATTTCGAGAAATTGACGTTTTAAGTTTCTGTTTCCAAATTCAAACGGATGTATCTTCGCCAATAATTGTCAGAAGTTAGAATTTCTTTCAACATTATGAAGCCCTTTTTATATATTTTGATTCTGCATCAAAAGCTGAAAATATGTAGTCTCGAAGTCATTTCGAGAAATTGACGTTTTAAGTTTCTGTTTCCAAATTCAAACGGATGTATCTTCGCCAATAATTGTCAGAAGTTAGAATTTCTTTCAACATTATGAAGCCCTTTTTATATATTTTGATTCTGCATCAAAAGCTGAAAATATGTAGTCTCGAAGTCATTTCGAGAAATTGACGTTTTAAGTTTCTGTTTCCAAATTCAAACGGATGTATCTTCGCCAATAATTGTCAGAAGTTAGAATTTCTTTCAACATTATGAAGCCCTTTTTATATATTTTGATTCTGCATCAAAAGCTGAAAATATGTAGTCTCGAAGTCATTTCGAGAAATTGACGTTTTAAGTTTCTGTTTCCAAATTCAAACGGATGTATCTTCGCCAATAATTGTCAGAAGTTAGAATTTCTTTCAACATTATGAAGCCCTTTTTATATATTTTGACTCTGCATCAAAAGCTGAAAATATGTAGTCTCGAAGTCATTTCGAGAAATTGACGTTTTAAGTTTCTGTTTCCAAATTCAAACGGATGTATCTTCGCCAATAATTGTCAGAAGTTAGAATTTCTTTCAACATTATGAAGCCCTTTTTATATATATTTTGATTCTGCATCAAAAGCTGAAAATATGTAGTCTCGAAGTCATTTCGAGAAATTGACGTTTTAAGTTTCTGTTTCCAAATTCAAACGGATGTATCTTCGCCAATAATTGTCAGAAGTTAGAATTTCTTTCAACATTATGAAGCCCTTTTTATATATTTTGATTCTGCATCAAAAGCTGAAAATATGTAGTCTCGAAGTCATTTCGAGAAATTGACGTTTTAAGTTTCTGTTTCCAAATTCAAACGGATGTATCTTCGCCAATAATTGTCAGAAGTTAGAATTTCTTTCAACATTATGAAGCCCTTTTTATATATTTTGATTCTGCATCAAAAGCTGAAAATATGTAGTCTCGAAGTCATTTCGAGAAATTGACGTTTTTAAGTTTCTGTTTCCAAATTCAAACGGATGTATCTTCGCCAATAATTGTCAGAAGTTAGAATTTCTTTCAACATTATGAAGCCCTTTTTATATATTTTGATTCTGCATCAAAAGCTGAAAATATGTAGTCTCGAAGTCATTTCGAGAAATTGACGTTTTAAGTTTCTGTTTCCAAATTCAAACGGATGTATCTTCGCCAATAATTGTCAGAAGTTAGAATTTCTTTCAACATTATGAAGCCCTTTTTATATATTTTGATTCTGCATCAAAAGCTGAAAATATGTAGTCTCGAAGTCATTTCGAGAAATTGACGTTTTAAGTTTCTGTTTCCAAATTCAAACGGATGTATCTTCGCCAATAATTGTCAGAAGTTAGAATTTCTTTCAACATTATGAAGCCCTTTTTATATATTTTGATTCTGCATCAAAAGCTGAAAATATGTAGTCTCGAAGTCATTTCGAGAAATTGACGTTTTAAGTTTCTGTTTCCAAATTCAAACGGATGTATCTTCGCCAATAATTGTCAGAAGTTAGAATTTCTTTCAACATTATGAAGCCCTTTTTATATATTTTGATTCTGCATCAAAAGCTGAAAATATGTAGTCTCGAAGTCATTTCGAGAAATTGACGTTTTAAGTTTCTGTTTCCAAATTCAAACGGATGTATCTTCGCCAATAATTGTCAGAAGTTAGAATTTCTTTCAACATTATGAAGCCCTTTTTATATATTTTGACTCTGCATCAAAAGCTGAAAATATGTAGTCTCGAAGTCATTTCGAGAAATTGACGTTTTAAGTTTCTGTTTCCAAATTCAAACGGATGTATCTTCGCCAATAATTGTCAGAAGTTAGAATTTCTTTCCAACATTATGAACCCCTTTTTATATATTTTGACTCTGCATCAAAAGCTGAAAATATGTAGTCGCGAAGTCATTTCGAGAAATTGACGTTTTAAGTTTCTGTTTCCAAATTCAAACGGATGTATCTTCGCCAATAATTGTCCAGAAGTCAGAATTTCTTTCAACATTATGAAGCCCTTTTTATATATTTTGATTCTGCATCAAAAGCTGAAAATATGTAGTCTCGAAGTCATTTCGAGAAATTGACGTTTTAAGTTTCTGTTTCCAAATTCAAACGGATGTATCTTCGCCAATAATTGTCGGAAGTTAGAATTTCTTTCAAAATTATGAAGCCCTTTTTATAAATTTTGATTCTGCATCAAAAGCTGAAAATATGTAGTCTCGAAGTCATTTCGAGAAATTAACATTTTAAGTCTCTGTTTCCAAATTCAAACGGATGTATCTTCGCCAATAATTGTCAGAAGTCAGAATTTCTTTCAACATTATGAAGGCCCGTTTTATATTTTTTGATTCTGCATCAAAAAGCTGAAAATATGTAGTCTCGAAGTCATTTCCAGAAATTGACGTTTTAAGTTTCTGTTTCCAAATTCAAGCGGATGTATCTTCGCCAATAATTGTCAGAAGTTAGAATTTCTTTCAACATTATGAAGCCCTTTTTATATATTTTGATTCTGCATCAAAAGCTGAAAATATGTAGTCTCGAAGAAGTCAATTCGAGTAACTTTTAAGTTTCTGTTTCCAAATTCAAACGGATGTATCTTCGCCAATAATTGCTCAGAAGTTAGAGTTTTCTTTCAACAATATGAAGCCCTTTTTATATATTTGGATTCTGCTTCAAAAGCTGAAAACATGTAGTCTCGAAGTCATTTCGAGAAATTGACATTTTAAGTTTCTGTTTCCAAACTCAAACGGATGTATCTTCGCCAATAATTGTCAAGAAGTCAGAATTTCTTTCAACATTATGAAGCCCTTTTTATATATTTTGATTCTGCATCAAAAGCTGAAAATATGTATAAATCTAGAAGTCATTTCGAGAAATTGACGTTTAAATTTCTGTTTCCAAATTCAAACGGATGTATCTTCGCCAATAATTGTCCAAAGTTAGAATTTTCTTTCAACATTATGAAGCCCTTTTATATATTTTGATTCTGCATCAAAAGC
>NW_025062928.1:0-21871 GCF_018153295.1 Drosophila grimshawi
TCTGTTTCCAAATTCAAACGGATGTATCTTCGCCAATAATTGTCAGAAGTTAGAATTTCTTTCAACATTATGAAGCCCTTTTTATATATTTTGATTCTGCATCAAAAGCTGAAAATATGTAGTCTGAAGTCATTTCGAGAAATTGACGTTTTAAGTTTCTGTTTCCCAATTCAAACGGATGTATCTTCGCCAATAATTGTCAGAAGTTAGAATTTCTTTCAACATTATGAAGCCCTTTTTATATATTTTGACTCTGCATCAAAGCTGAAAATATGTAGTCTCGAAGTCATTTCGAGAAATTGACGTTCTAAGTTTCTGTTTCCAAATTCAAACGGATGTATCTTCGCCAATAATTGTCAGAAGTTAGAATTTTCTTTCAACATTATGAAGCCCTTTTTTATATATTTTGATTCTGCATCAAAAGCTGAAAATATGTAGTCTTGAAGTCAATTCGAGAAATCGACGTTTTTAAGTCTCTGTTTCCAAATGCAAACGGATATATCTTCGCCAATAATTGTCAGAAGTCAGAATTTCTTTCAACATTATGAAGCCCTTTTTATATATTTTGATTCTGCATCAAAAGCTGAAAATATGTAGTCTCGAAGTCATTTCGAGAAATTGACGTTTTAAGTTTCTGTTTCCAAATTCAAACGGATGTATCTTCGCCAATAATTGTCAGAAGTTAGAATTTCTTTCAACATTATGAAGCCCTTTTTATATATTTTGATTCTGCATCAAAAGCTGAAAATATGTAGTCTCGAAGTCATTTCGAGAAATTGACGTTTTAAGTTTCTGTTTCCAAATTCAAACGGATGTATCTTCGCCAATAATTGTCAGAAGTTAGAATTTCTTTCAACATTATGAAGCCCTTTTTATATATTTTGATTCTGCATCAAAAGCTGAAAATATGTAGTCTCGAAGTCATTTCGAGAAATTGACGTTTTAAGTTTCTGTTTCCAAATTCAAACGGATGTATCTTCGCCAATAATTGTCAGAAGTTAGAATTTCTTTCAACATTATGAAGCCCTTTTTATATATTTTGATTCTGCATCAAAAGCTGAAAATATGTAGTCTCGAAGTCATTTCGAGAAATTGACGTTTTAAGTTTCTGTTTCCAAATTCAAACGGATGTATCTTCGCCAATAATTGTCAGAAGTTAGAATTTCTTTCAACATTATGAAGCC
The DNA here is from genome assembly GCF_018153295.1 of Drosophila grimshawi. Lineage (NCBI taxonomy): Eukaryota > Metazoa > Arthropoda > Insecta > Diptera > Drosophilidae > Drosophila > Drosophila grimshawi. The sequence goes on from NW_025062928.1 coordinate 1,185, forward strand.
CTTTTTATATATTTTGACTCTGCATCAAAAGCTGAAAATATGTAGTCTCGAAGTCATTTCGAGAAATTGACGTTTTAAGTTTCTGTTTCCAAATTCAAACGGATGTATCTTCGCCAATAATTGTCAGAAGTTAGAATTTCTTTCAACATTATGAAGCCCTTTTTATATATTTTGATTCTGCATCAAAAGCTGAAAATATGTAGTCTCGAAGTCATTTCGAGAAATTGACGTTTTAAGTTTCTGTTTCCAAATTCAAACGGATGTATCTTCGCCAATAATTGTCAGAAGTTAGAATTTCTTTCAACATTATGAAGCCCTTTTTATATATTTTGATTCTGCATCAAAAGCTGAAAATATGTAGTCTCGAAGTCATTTCGAGAAATTGACGTTTTAAGTTTCTGTTTCCAAATTCAAACGGATGTATCTTCGCCAATAATTGTCAGAAGTTAGAATTTCTTTCAACATTATGAAGCCCTTTTTATATATTTTGACTCTGCATCAAAAGCTGAAAATATGTAGTCTCGAAGTCATTTCGAGAAATTGACGTTTTAAGTTTCTGTTTCCAAATTCAAACGGATGTATCTTCGCCAATAATTGTCAGAAGTTAGAATTTCTTTCAACATTATGAAGCCCTTTTTATATATTTTGATTCTGCATCAAAAGCTGAAAATATGTAGTCTCGAAGTCATTTCGAGAAATTGACGTTTTTAAGTTTCTGTTTCCAAATTCAAACGGATGTATCTTCGCCAATAATTGTCAGAAGTTAGAATTTCTTTCAACATTATGAAGCCCTTTTTATATATTTTGATTCTGCATCAAAAGCTGAAAATATGTAGTCTCGAAGTCATTTCGAGAAATTGACGTTTTAAGTTTCTGTTTCCAAATTCAAACGGATGTATCTTCGCCAATAATTGTCAGAAGTTAGAATTTCTTTCAACATTATGAAGCCCTTTTTATATATTTTGATTCTGCATCAAAAGCTGAAAATATGTAGTCTCGAAGTCATTTCGAGAAATTGACGTTTTAAGTTTCTGTTTCCAAATTCAAACGGATGTATCTTCGCCAATAATTGTCAGAAGTTAGAATTTCTTTCAACATTATGAAGCCCTTTTTATATATTTTGACTCTGCATCAAAAGCTGAAAATATGTAGTCTCGAAGTCATTTCGAGAAATTGACGTTTTAAGTTTCTGTTTCCAAATTCAAACGGATGTATCTTCGCCAATAATTGTCAGAAGTTAGAATTTCTTTCAACATTATGAAGCCCTTTTTATATATTTTGATTCTGCATCAAAAGCTGAAAATATGTAGTCTCGAAGTCATTTCGAGAAATTGACGTTTTAAGTTTCTGTTTCCAAATTCAAACGGATGTATCTTCGCCAATAATTGTCAGAAGTTAGAATTTCTTTCAACATTATGAAGCCCTTTTTATATATTTTGATTCTGCATCAAAAGCTGAAAATATGTAGTCTCGAAGTCATTTCGAGAAATTGACGTTTTAAGTTTCTGTTTCCAAATTCAAACGGATGTATCTTCGCCAATAATTGTCAGAAGTTAGAATTTCTTTCAACATTATGAAGCCCTTTTTATATATTTTGATTCTGCATCAAAAGCTGAAAATATGTAGTCTCGAAGTCATTTCGAGAAATTGACGTTTTAAGTTTCTGTTTCCAAATTCAAACGGATGTATCTTCGCCAATAATTGTCAGAAGTTAGAATTTCTTTCAACATTATGAAGCCCTTTTTTATATATTTTGACTCTGCATCAAAAGCTGAAAATATGTAGTCTCGAAGTCATTTCGAGAAATTGACGTTTTAAGTTTCTGTTTCCAAATTCAAACGGATGTATCTTCGCCAATAATTGTCAGAAGTTAGAATTTCTTTCAACATTATGAAGCCCTTTTTATATATTTTGATTCTGCATCAAAAGCTGAAAATATGTAGTCTCGAAGTCATTTCGAGAAATTGACGTTTTAAGTTTCTGTTTCCAAATTCAAACGGATGTATCTTCGCCAATAATTGTCAGAAGTTAGAATTTCTTTCAACATTATGAAGCCCTTTTTATATATTTTGATTCTGCATCAAAAGCTGAAAATATGTAGTCTCGAAGTCATTTCGAGAAATTGACGTTTTAAGTTTCTGTTTCCAAATTCAAACGGATGTATCTTCGCCAATAATTGTCAGAAGTTAGAATTTCTTTCAACATTATGAAGCCCTTTTTTATATATTTTGATTCTGCATCAAAAGCTGAAAATATGTAGTCTCGAAGTCATTTCGAGAAATTGACGTTTTAAGTTTCTGTTTCCAAATTCAAACGGATGTATCTTCGCCAATAATTGTCAGAAGTTAGAATTTCTTTCAACATTATGAAGCCCTTTTTATATATTTTGATTCTGCATCAAAAGCTGAAAATATGTAGTCTCGAAGTCATTTCGAGAAATTGACGTTTTAAGTTTCTGTTTCCAAATTCAAACGGATGTATCTTCGCCAATAATTGTCAGAAGTTAGAATTTCTTTCAACATTATGAAGCCCTTTTTATATATTTTGATTCTGCATCAAAAGCTGAAAATATGTAGTCTCGAAGTCATTTCGAGAAATTGACGTTTTAAGTTTCTGTTTCCAAATTCAAACGGATGTATCTTCGCCAATAATTGTCAGAAGTTAGAATTTCTTTCAACATTATGAAGCCCTTTTTATATATTTTGACTCTGCATCAAAAGCTGAAAATATGTAGTCTCGAAGTCATTTCGAGAAATTGACGTTTTAAGTTTCTGTTTCCAAATTCAAACGGATGTATCTTCGCCAATAATTGTCAGAAGTTAGAATTTCTTTCAACATTATGAAGCCCTTTTTATATATTTTGATTCTGCATCAAAAGCTGAAAATATGTAGTCTCGAAGTCATTTCGAGAAATTGACGTTTTAAGTTTCTGTTTCCAAATTCAAACGGATGTATCTTCGCCAATAATTGTCAGAAGTTAGAATTTCTTTCAACATTATGAAGCCCTTTTTATATATTTTGACTCTGCATCAAAAGCTGAAAATATGTAGTCTCGAAGTCATTTCGAGAAATTGACGTTTTAAGTTTCTGTTTCCAAATTCAAACGGATGTATCTTCGCCAATAATTGTCAGAAGTTAGAATTTCTTTCAACATTATGAAGCCCTTTTTATATATTTTGATTCTGCATCAAAAGCTGAAAATATGTAGTCTCGAAGTCATTTCGAGAAATTGACGTTTTAAGTTTCTGTTTCCAAATTCAAACGGATGTATCTTCGCCAATAATTGTCAGAAGTTAGAATTTCTTTCAACATTATGAAGCCCTTTTTATATATTTTGACTCTGCATCAAAAGCTGAAAATATGTAGTCTCGAAGTCATTTCGAGAAATTGACGTTTTAAGTTTCTGTTTCCAAATTCAAACGGATGTATCTTCGCCAATAATTGTCAGAAGTTAGAATTTCTTTCAACATTATGAAGCCCTTTTTATATATTTTGACTCTGCATCAAAAGCTGAAAATATGTAGTCTCGAAGTCATTTCGAGAAATTGACGTTTTAAGTTTCTGTTTCCAAATTCAAACGGATGTATCTTCGCCAATAATTGTCAGAAGTTAGAATTTCTTTCAACATTATGAAGCCCTTTTTATATATTTTGACTCTGCATCAAAAGCTGAAAATATGTAGTCTCGAAGTCATTTCGAGAAATTGACGTTTTAAGTTTCTGTTTCCAAATTCAAACGGATGTATCTTCGCCAATAATTGTCAAGTTAGAATTTCTTTCAACATTATGAAGCCCTTTTTATATATTTTGACTCTGCATCAAAAGCTGAAAATATGTAGTCTCGAAGTCATTTCGAGAAATTGACGTTTTAAGTTTCTGTTTCCAAATTCAAACGGATGTATCTTCGCCAATAATTGTCAGAAGTTAGAATTTCTTTCAACATTATGAAGCCCTTTTTATATATTTTGACTCTGCATCAAAAGCTGAAAATATGTAGTCTCGAAGTCATTTCGAGAAATTGACGTTTTAAGTTTCTGTTTCCAAATTCAAACGGATGTATCTTCGCCAATAATTGTCAGAAGTTAGAATTTCTTTCAACATTATGAAGCCCTTTTTATATATTTTGACTCTGCATCAAAAGCTGAAAATATGTAGTCTCGAAGTCATTTCGAGAAATTGACGTTTTAAGTTTCTGTTTCCAAATTCAAACGGATGTATCTTCGCCAATAATTGTCAAGTTAGAATTTCTTTCAACATTATGAAGCCCTTTTTATATATTTTGACTCTGCATCAAAAGCTGAAAATATGTAGTCTCGAAGTCATTTCGAGAAATTGACGTTTTAAGTTTCTGTTTCCAAATTCAAACGGATGTATCTTCGCCAATAATTGTCAGAAGTTAGAATTTCTTTCAACATTATGAAGCCCTTTTTATATATTTTGATTCTGCATCAAAAGCTGAAAATATGTAGTCTCGAAGTCATTTCGAGAAATTGACGTTTTAAGTTTCTGTTTCCAAATTCAAACGGATGTATCTTCGCCAATAATTGTCAGAAGTTAGAATTTCTTTCAACATTATGAAGCCCTTTTTTATATATTTTGACTCTGCATCAAAAGCTGAAAATATGTAGTCTCGAAGTCATTTCGAGAAATTGACGTTTTAAGTTTCTGTTTCCAAATTCAAACGGATGTATCTTCGCCAATAATTGTCAGAAGTTAGAATTTCTTTCAACATTATGAAGCCCTTTTTATATATTTTGACTCTGCATCAAAAGCTGAAAATATGTAGTCTCGAAGTCATTTCGAGAAATTGACGTTTTAAGTTTCTGTTTCCAAATTCAAACGGATGTATCTTCGCCAATAATTGTCAGAAGTTAGAATTTCTTTCAACATTATGAAGCCCTTTTTATATATTTTGATTCTGCATCAAAAGCTGAAAATATGTAGTCTCGAAGTCATTTCGAGAAATTGACGTTTTAAGTTTCTGTTTCCAAATTCAAACGGATGTATCTTCGCCAATAATTGTCAGAAGTTAGAATTTCTTTCAACATTATGAAGCCCTTTTTATATATTTTGACTCTGCATCAAAAGCTGAAAATATGTAGTCTCGAAGTCATTTCGAGAAATTGACGTTTTAAGTTTCTGTTTCCAAATTCAAACGGATGTATCTTCGCCAATAATTGTCAGAAGTTAGAATTTCTTTCAACATTATGAAGCCCTTTTTATATATTTTGATTCTGCATCAAAAGCTGAAAATATGTAGTCTCGAAGTCATTTCGAGAAATTGACGTTTTAAGTTTCTGTTTCCAAATTCAAACGGATGTATCTTCGCCAATAATTGTCAGAAGTTAGAATTTCTTTCAACATTATGAAGCCCTTTTTATATATTTTGACTCTGCATCAAAAGCTGAAAATATGTAGTCTCGAAGTCATTTCGAGAAATTGACGTTTTAAGTTTCTGTTTCCAAATTCAAACGGATGTATCTTCGCCAATAATTGTCAGAAGTTAGAATTTCTTTCAACATTATGAAGCCCTTTTTATATATTTTGATTCTGCATCAAAAGCTGAAAATATGTAGTCTCGAAGTCATTTCGAGAAATTGACGTTTTAAGTTTCTGTTTCCAAATTCAAACGGATGTATCTTCGCCAATAATTGTCAGAAGTTAGAATTTCTTTCAACATTATGAAGCCCTTTTTATATATTTTGATTCTGCATCAAAAGCTGAAAATATGTAGTCTCGAAGTCATTTCGAGAAATTGACGTTTTAAGTTTCTGTTTCCAAATTCAAACGGATGTATCTTCGCCAATAATTGTCAGAAGTTAGAATTTCTTTCAACATTATGAAGCCCTTTTTATATATTTTGATTCTGCATCAAAAGCTGAAAATATGTAGTCTCGAAGTCATTTCGAGAAATTGACGTTTTAAGTTTCTGTTTCCAAATTCAAACGGATGTATCTTCGCCAATAATTGTCAGAAGTTAGAATTTCTTTCAACATTATGAAGCCCTTTTTATATATTTTGATTCTGCATCAAAAGCTGAAAATATGTAGTCTCGAAGTCATTTCGAGAAATTGACGTTTTAAGTTTCTGTTTCCAAATTCAAACGGATGTATCTTCGCCAATAATTGTCAGAAGTTAGAATTTCTTTCAACATTATGAAGCCCTTTTTATATATTTTGATTCTGCATCAAAAGCTGAAAATATGTAGTCTCGAAGTCATTTCGAGAAATTGACGTTTTAAGTTTCTGTTTCCAAATTCAAACGGATGTATCTTCGCCAATAATTGTCAGAAGTTAGAATTTCTTTCAACATTATGAAGCCCTTTTTATATATTTTGATTCTGCATCAAAAGCTGAAAATATGTAGTCTCGAAGTCATTTCGAGAAATTGACGTTTTAAGTTTCTGTTTCCAAATTCAAACGGATGTATCTTCGCCAATAATTGTCAGAAGTTAGAATTTCTTTCAACATTATGAAGCCCTTTTTTATATATTTTGATTCTGCATCAAAAGCTGAAAATATGTAGTCTCGAAGTCATTTCGAGAAATTGACGTTTTAAGTTTCTGTTTCCAAATTCAAACGGATGTATCTTCGCCAATAATTGTCAGAAGTTAGAATTTCTTTCAACATTATGAAGCCCTTTTTATATATTTTGACTCTGCATCAAAAGCTGAAAATATGTAGTCTCGAAGTCATTTCGAGAAATTGACGTTTTAAGTTTCTGTTTCCAAATTCAAACGGATGTATCTTCGCCAATAATTGTCAGAAGTTAGAATTTCTTTCAACATTATGAAGCCCTTTTTATATATTTTGATTCTGCATCAAAAGCTGAAAATATGTAGTCTCGAAGTCATTTCGAGAAATTGACGTTTTAAGTTTCTGTTTCCAAATTCAAACGGATGTATCTTCGCCAATAATTGTCAGAAGTTAGAATTTCTTTCAACATTATGAAGCCCTTTTTATATATTTTGACTCTGCATCAAAAGCTGAAAATATGTAGTCTCGAAGTCATTTCGAGAAATTGACGTTTTAAGTTTCTGTTTCCAAATTCAAACGGATGTATCTTCGCCAATAATTGTCAGAAGTTAGAATTTCTTTCAACATTATGAAGCCCTTTTTTATATATTTTGATTCTGCATCAAAAGCTGAAAATATGTAGTCTCGAAGTCATTTCGAGAAATTGACGTTTTAAGTTTCTGTTTCCAAATTCAAACGGATGTATCTTCGCCAATAATTGTCAGAAGTTAGAATTTCTTTCAACATTATGAAGCCCTTTTTATATATTTTGATTCTGCATCAAAAGCTGAAAATATGTAGTCTCGAAGTCATTTCGAGAAATTGACGTTTTAAGTTTCTGTTTCCAAATTCAAACGGATGTATCTTCGCCAATAATTGTCAGAAGTTAGAATTTCTTTCAACATTATGAAGCCCTTTTTATATATTTTGACTCTGCATCAAAAGCTGAAAATATGTAGTCTCGAAGTCATTTCGAGAAATTGACGTTTTAAGTTTCTGTTTCCAAATTCAAACGGATGTATCTTCGCCAATAATTGTCAGAAGTTAGAATTTCTTTCAACATTATGAAGCCCTTTTTATATATTTTGATTCTGCATCAAAAGCTGAAAATATGTAGTCTCGAAGTCATTTCGAGAAATTGACGTTTTAAGTTTCTGTTTCCAAATTCAAACGGATGTATCTTCGCCAATAATTGTCAGAAGTTAGAATTTCTTTCAACATTATGAAGCCCTTTTTATATATTTTGATTCTGCATCAAAAGCTGAAAATATGTAGTCTCGAAGTCATTTCGAGAAATTGACGTTTTAAGTTTCTGTTTCCAAATTCAAACGGATGTATCTTCGCCAATAATTGTCAGAAGTTAGAATTTCTTTCAACATTATGAAGCCCTTTTTATATATTTTGATTCTGCATCAAAAGCTGAAAATATGTAGTCTCGAAGTCATTTCGAGAAATTGACGTTTTAAGTTTCTGTTTCCAAATTCAAACGGATGTATCTTCGCCAATAATTGTCAGAAGTTAGAATTTCTTTCAACATTATGAAGCCCTTTTTATATATTTTGACTCTGCATCAAAAGCTGAAAATATGTAGTCTCGAAGTCATTTCGAGAAATTGACGTTTTAAGTTTCTGTTTCCAAATTCAAACGGATGTATCTTCGCCAATAATTGTCAGAAGTTAGAATTTCTTTCAACATTATGAAGCCCTTTTTATATATTTTGACTCTGCATCAAAAGCTGAAAATATGTAGTCTCGAAGTTATTTCGAGAAATTGACGTTTTAAGTTTCTGTTTCCAAATTCAAACGGATGTATCTTCGCCATAATTGTCAGAAGTTAGAATTTCTTTCAACATTATGAAGCCCTTTTTATATATTTTGATTCTGCCATCAAAAGCTGAAAATATGTAGTTTTCGAAGTCATTTTCGAGAAATTGACGTTTAAAGTTTCTGTTTCCCAAATTCAAACGGATGTATCTTCGCCAATAATTGTCAGAAGTTAGAATTTCTTTCAACATTATGAAGCCCTTTTTATATATTTTGATTCTGCATCAAAAGCTGAAAATATGTAGTCTCGAAGTCATTTCGAGAAATTGACGTTTTAAGTTTCTGTTTCCAAATTCAAACGGATGTATCTTCGCCAATAATTGTCAGAAGTTAGAATTTCTTTCAACATTATGAAGCCCTTTTTATATATTTTGATTCTGCATCAAAAGCTGAAAATATGTAGTCTCGAAGTCATTTCGAGAAATTGACGTTTTAAGTTTCTGTTTCCAAATTCAAACGGATGTATCTTCGCCAATAATTGTCAGAAGTTAGAATTTCTTTCAACATTATGAAGCCCTTTTTATATATTTTGACTCTGCATCAAAAGCTGAAAATATGTAGTCTCGAAGTCATTTCGAGAAATTGACGTTTTAAGTTTCTGTTTCCAAATTCAAACGGATGTATCTTCGCCAATAATTGTCAGAAGTTAGAATTTCTTTCAACATTATGAAGCCCTTTTTTATATATTTTGATTCTGCATCAAAAGCTGAAAATATGTAGTCTCGAAGTCATTTCGAGAAATTGACGTTTTAAGTTTCTGTTTCCAAATTCAAACGGATGTATCTTCGCCAATAATTGTCGAAGTTAGAATTTCTTTCAACATTATGAAGCCCTTTTTATATATTTTGATTCTGCATCAAAAGCTGAAAATATGTAGTCTCGAAGTCATTTCGAGAAATTGACGTTTTAAGTTTCTGTTTCCAAATTCAAACGGATGTATCTTCGCCAATAATTGTCAGAAGTTAGAATTTCTTTCAACATTATGAAGCCCTTTTTATATATTTTGATTCTGCATCAAAAGCTGAAAATATGTAGTCTCGAAGTCATTTCGAGAAATTGACGTTTTAAGTTTCTGTTTCCAAATTCAAACGGATGTATCTTCGCCAATAATTGTCAGAAGTTAGAATTTCTTTCAACATTATGAAGCCCTTTTTATATATTTTGACTCTGCATCAAAAGCTGAAAATATGTAGTCTCGAAGTCATTTCGAGAAATTGACGTTTTAAGTTTCTGTTTCCAAATTCAAACGGATGTATCTTCGCCAATAATTGTCAGAAGTTAGAATTTCTTTCAACATTATGAAGCCCTTTTTATATATTTTGATTCTGCATCAAAAGCTGAAAATATGTAGTCTCGAAGTCATTTCGAGAAATTGACGTTTTAAGTTTCTGTTTCCAAATTCAAACGGATGTATCTTCGCCAATAATTGTCAGAAGTTAGAATTTCTTTCAACATTATGAAGCCCTTTTTATATATTTTGATTCTGCATCAAAAGCTGAAAATATGTAGTCTCGAAGTCATTTCGAGAAATTGACGTTTTAAGTTTCTGTTTCCAAATTCAAACGGATGTATCTTCGCCAATAATTGTCAAGTTAGAATTTCTTTCAACATTATGAAGCCCTTTTTTATATATTTTGACTCTGCATCAAAAGCTGAAAATATGTAGTCTCGAAGTCATTTCGGAAATTGACGTTTTAAGTTTCTGTTTCCAAATTCAAACGGATGTATCTTCGCCAATAATTGTCAGAAGTTAGAATTTCTTTCAACATTATGAAGCCCTTTTTTATATATTTTGATTCTGCATCAAAAGCTGAAAATATGTAGTCTCGAAGTCATTTCGAGAAATTGACGTTTTAAGTTTCTGTTTCCAAATTCAAACGGATGTATCTTCGCCAATAATTGTCAGAAGTTAGAATTTCTTTCAACATTATGAAGCCCTTTTTATATATTTTGATCTCTGCATCAAAAGCTGAAAATATGTAGTCTCGAAGTCATTTCGAGAAATTGACGTTTTAAGTTTCTGTTTCCAAATTCAAACGGATGTATCTTCGCCAATAATTGTCAGAAGTTAGAATTTCTTTCAACATTATGAAGCCCTTTTTATATATTTTTTTATATATTTTGAGATTCTGCATCAAAAGCTGAAAATATGTAGTCTCGAAGTCATTTCGAGAAATTGACGTTTTAAGTTTCTGTTTCCAAATTCAAACGGATGTATCTTCGCCAATAATTGTCAGAAGTTAGAATTTCTTTCAACATTATGAAGCCCTTTTTATATATTTTGACTCTGCATCAAAAGCTGAAAATATGTAGTCTCGAAGTCATTTCGAGAAATTGACGTTTTAAGTTTCTGTTTCCAAATTCAAACGGATGTATCTTCGCCAATAATTGTCAGAAGTTAGAATTTCTTTCAACATTATGAAGCCCTTTTTATATATTTTGATTCTGCATCAAAAGCTGAAAATATGTAGTCTCGAAGTCATTTCGAGAAATTGACGTTTTAAGTTTCTGTTTCCAAATTCAAACGGATGTATCTTCGCCAATAATTGTCAGAAGTTAGAATTTCTTTCAACATTATGAAGCCCTTTTTATATATTTTGATTCTGCATCAAAAGCTGAAAATATGTAGTCTCGAAGTCATTTCGAGAAATTGACGTTTTAAGTTTCTGTTTCCAAATTCAAACGGATGTATCTTCGCCAATAATTGTCAGAAGTTAGAATTTCTTTCAACATTATGAAGCCCTTTTTATATATTTTGACTCTGCATCAAAAGCTGAAAATATGTAGTCTCGAAGTCATTTCGAGAAATTGACGTTTTAAGTTTCTGTTTCCAAATTCAAACGGATGTATCTTCGCCAATAATTGTCAGAAGTTAGAATTTCTTTCAACATTATGAAGCCCTTTTTATATATTTTGATTCTGCATCAAAAGCTGAAAATATGTAGTCTCGAAGTCATTTCGAGAAATTGACGTTTTAAGTTTCTGTTTCCAAATTCAAACGGATGTATCTTCGCCAATAATTGTCAGAAGTTAGAATTTCTTTCAACATTATGAAGCCCTTTTTATATATTTTGATTCTGCATCAAAAGCTGAAAAATATGTAGTCTCGAAGTCATTTCGAGAAATTGACGTTTTAAGTTTCTGTTTCCAAATTCAAACGGATGTATCTTCGCCAATAATTGTCAGAAGTTAGAATTTCTTTCAACATTATGAAGCCCTTTTTATATATTTTGATTCTGCATCAAAAGCTGAAAATATGTAGTCTCGAAGTCATTTCGAGAAATTGACGTTTTAAGTTTCTGTTTCCAAATTCAAACGGATGTATCTTCGCCAATAATTGTCAGAAGTTAGAATTTCTTTCAACATTATGAAGCCCTTTTTATATATTTTGATTCTGCATCAAAAGCTGAAAATATGTAGTCTCGAAGTCATTTCGAGAAATTGACGTTTTAAGTTTCTGTTTCCAAATTCAAACGGATGTATCTTCGCCAATAATTGTCAGAAGTTAGAATTTCTTTCAACATTATGAAGCCCTTTTTTATATATTTTGATTCTGCATCAAAAGCTGAAAATATGTAGTCTCGAAGTCATTTCGAGAAATTGACGTTTTAAGTTTCTGTTTCCAAATTCAAACGGATGTATCTTCGCCAATAATTGTCAGAAGTTAGAATTTCTTTCAACATTATGAAGCCCTTTTTATATATTTTGATTCTGCATCAAAAGCTGAAAATATGTAGTCTCGAAGTCATTTCGAGAAATTGACGTTTTAAGTTTCTGTTTCCAAATTCAAACGGATGTATCTTCGCCAATAATTGTCAGAAGTTAGAATTTCTTTCAACATTATGAAGCCCTTTTTATATATTTTGATTCTGCATCAAAAGCTGAAAATATGTAGTCTCGAAGTCATTTCGAGAAATTGACGTTTTAAGTTTCTGTTTCCAAATTCAAACGGATGTATCTTCGCCAATAATTGTCAGAAGTTAGAATTTCTTTCAACATTATGAAGCCCTTTTTATATATTTTGATTCTGCATCAAAAGCTGAAAATATGTAGTCTCGAAGTCATTTCGAGAAATTGACGTTTTAAGTTTCTGTTTCCAAATTCAAACGGATGTATCTTCGCCAATAATTGTCAGAAGTTAGAATTTCTTTCAACATTATGAAGCCCTTTTTATATATTTTGATTCTGCATCAAAAGCTGAAAATATGTAGTCTCGAAGTCATTTCGAGAAATTGACGTTTTAAGTTTCTGTTTCCAAATTCAAACGGATGTATCTTCGCCAATAATTGTCAGAAGTTAGAATTTCTTTCAACATTATGAAGCCCTTTTTATATATTTTATTTTGATTCTGCATCAAAAGCTGAAAATATGTAGTCTCGAAGTCATTTCGAGAAATTGACGTTTTAAGTTTCTGTTTCCAAATTCAAACGGATGTATCTTCGCCAATAATTGTCAAGTTAGAATTTCTTTCAACATTATGAAGCCCTTTTTATATATTTTGACTCTGCATCAAAAGCTGAAAATATGTAGTCTCGAAGTCATTTCGAGAAATTGACGTTTTAAGTTTCTGTTTCCAAATTCAAACGGATGTATCTTCGCCAATAATTGTCAGAAGTTAGAATTTCTTTCAACATTATGAAGCCCTTTTTATATATTTTGATTCTGCATCAAAAGCTGAAAATATGTAGTCTCGAAGTCATTTCGAGAAATTGACGTTTTAAGTTTCTGTTTCCAAATTCAAACGGATGTATCTTCGCCAATAATTGTCAGAAGTTAGAATTTCTTTCAACATTATGAAGCCCTTTTTATATATTTTGATTCTGCATCAAAAGCTGAAAATATGTAGTCTCGAAGTCATTTCGAGAAATTGACGTTTTAAGTTTCTGTTTCCAAATTCAAACGGATGTATCTTCGCCAATAATTGTCAGAAGTTAGAATTTCTTTCAACATTATGAAGCCCTTTTTATATATTTTGATTCTGCATCAAAAGCTGAAAATATGTAGTCTCGAAGTCATTTCGAGAAATTGACGTTTTAAGTTTCTGTTTCCAAATTCAAACGGATGTATCTTCGCCAATAATTGTCAGAAGTTAGAATTTCTTTCAACATTATGAAGCCCTTTTTATATATTTTGATTCTGCATCAAAAGCTGAAAATATGTAGTCTCGAAGTCATTTCGAGAAATTGACGTTTTAAGTTTCTGTTTCCAAATTCAAACGGATGTATCTTCGCCAATAATTGTCAGAAGTTAGAATTTCTTTCAACATTATGAAGCCCTTTTTATATATTTTGATTCTGCATCAAAAGCTGAAAATATGTAGTCTCGAAGTCATTTCGAGAAATTGACGTTTTAAGTTTCTGTTTCCAAATTCAAACGGATGTATCTTCGCCAATAATTGTCAGAAGTTAGAATTTCTTTCAACATTATGAAGCCCTTTTTATATATTTTGATTCTGCATCAAAAGCTGAAAATATGTAGTCTCGAAGTCATTTCGAGAAATTGACGTTTTAAGTTTCTGTTTCCAAATTCAAACGGATGTATCTTCGCCAATAATTGTCAGAAGTTAGAATTTCTTTCAACATTATGAAGCCCTTTTTATATATTTTGATTCTGCATCAAAAGCTGAAAATATGTAGTCTCGAAGTCATTTCGAGAAATTGACGTTTTAAGTTTCTGTTTCCAAATTCAAACGGATGTATCTTTGCCAATAATTGTCAGAAGTTAGAATTTCTTTCAACATTATGAAGCCCTTTTTATATATTTTGATTCTGCATCAAAAGCTGAAAATATGTAGTCTCGAAGTCATTTCGAGAAATTGACGTTTTAAGTTTCTGTTTCCAAATTCAAACGGATGTATCTTCGCCAATAATTGTCAGAAGTTAGAATTTCTTTCAACATTATGAAGCCCTTTTTATATATTTTGACTCTGCATCAAAAGCTGAAAATATGTAGTCTCGAAGTCATTTCGAGAAATTGACGTTTTAAGTTTCTGTTTCCAAATTCAAACGGATGTATCTTCGCCAATAATTGTCAGAAGTTAGAATTTCTTTCAACATTATGAAGCCCTTTTTATATATTTTGATTCTGCATCAAAAGCTGAAAATATGTAGTCTCGAAGTCATTTCGAGAAATTGACGTTTTAAGTTTCTGTTTCCAAATTCAAACGGATGTATCTTCGCCAATAATTGTCCAGAAGTTAGAATTTCTTTCAACATTATGAAGCCCTTTTTATATATTTTGATTCTGCATCAAAAGCTGAAAATATGTAGTCTCAAAGTCATTTCGAGAAATTGACGTTTTTAAGTTTCTGTTTCCCAAATTCAAACGGATGTATCTTCGCCAATAATTGTCAGAAGTTAGAATTTCTTTCAACATTATGAAGCCCTTTTTATATATTTTGATTCTGCATCAAAAGCTGAAAATATGTAGTCTCGAAGTCATTTCGAGAAATTGACGTTTTAAGTTTCTGTTTCCAAATTCAAACGGATGTATCTTCGCCAATAATTGTCAGAAGTTAGAATTTCTTTCAACATTATGAAGCCCTTTTTATATATTTTGATTCTGCATCAAAAGCTGAAAATATGTAGTCTCGAAGTCATTTCGAGAAATTGACGTTTTAAGTTTCTGTTTCCAAATTCAAACGGATGTATCTTCGCCAATAATTGTCAGAAGTTAAAAATTCTTTCAACATTATGAAGCCCTTTTTATATGTTTTGACTCTGCATCAAAATCTGAAAATGTGTAGTCTCGAAGTCATTTCGAGAAATTGACGTTTTTAAGTTTCTGTTTCCAATTCAAACGGATGTATCTTCGCCAATAATTGTCAGAAGTTAGAATTTCTTTCAACCATTATGAAGCCCCTTTTATATATTTTGATCCCTGCATCAAAAGCTGAAAATATGTAGTCTCGAAGTCATTTCGAGAAATTGACGTTTTAAGTTTCTGTTTCCAAATTCAAACGGATGTATCTTCGCTAATAATTGTCAGAAGTTAGAATTTCTTTCAACATTATGAAGCCCTTTTTATATATTTTGATTCTGCATCAAAAGCTGAAAATATGTAGTCTCGAAGTCATTTCGAGAAATTGACGTTTTAAGTTTCTGTTTCCAAATTCAAACGGATGTATCTTCGCCAATAATTGTCAGAAGTTAGAATTTCTTTCAACATTATGAAGCCCTTTTTATATATTTTGACTCTGCATCAAAAGCTGAAAATATGTAGTCGCGAAGTCATTTCGAGAAATTGACGTTTTAAGTTTCTGTTTCCAATTCAAACGGATGTATCTTCGCATAATTGTCGAAGTTAGAATTTCTTTCAACATTATGAAGCCCTTTTTATATATTTTGATTCTGCATCAAAAGCTGAAAATATGTAGTCTTGAAGTCATTTCGAGAAATTGACGTTTTAAGTTTCTGTTTCCAAATTCAAACGGATGTATCTTCGCCAATAATTGTCAGAAGTTAGAATTTCTTTCAACATTATGAAGCCCTTTTTATATATTTTGACCCTGCATCAAAAGCTGAAAATATGTAGTCTTGAAGTCAATTCGAGAAATTGACGTTTTAAGTTTCGGTTTCCAAATTCAAACGGATGTATCTTCGCCAATAATTGTCAGAAGTTAGAATTTCCTTTCACATTATGAAGCCCTTTTTATATATTTTGATTCTGCATCAAAAAGCTGAAAATATGTAGTCTTGAAGTCATTTCGAGAAATTGACGTTTTAAGTTTCTGTTTCCAAATTCAAACGGATGTATCTTCGCCAATAATTGTCAGAAGTTAGAATTTCTTTCAACATTATGAAGCCCTTTTTATATATTTTGATTCTGCATCAAAAGCTGAAAATATGTAGTCTCGAAGTCATTTCGAGAAATTGACGTTTTAAGTTTCTGTTTCCAAATTCAAACGGATGTATCTTCGCCAATAATTGTCAGAAGTTAGAATTTCTTTCAACATTATGAAGCCCTTTTTATATATTTTGATTCTGCATCAAAAGCTGAAAATATGTAGTCTCGAAGTCATTTCGAGAAATTGACGTTTTAAGTTTCTGTTTCCAAATTCAAACGGATGTATCTTCGCCAATAATTGTCAGAAGTTAGAATTTCTTTCAACATTATGAAGCCCTTTTTATATATTTTGACTCTGCATCAAAAGCTGAAAATATGTAGTCTCGAAGTCATTTCGAGAAATTGACGTTTTAAGTTTCTGTTTCCAAATTCAAACGGATGTATCTTCGCCAATAATTGTCAGAAGTTAGAATTTCTTTCAACATTATGAAGCCCTTTTTATATATTTTGATTCTGCATCAAAAGCTGAAAATATGTAGTCTCGAAGTCATTTCGAGAAATTGACGTTTTAAGTTTCTGTTTCCAAATTCAAACGGATGTATCTTCGCCAATAATTGTCAGAAGTTAGAATTTCTTTCAACATTATGAAGCCCTTTTTTATATATTTTGACTCTGCATCAAAAGCTGAAAATATGTAGTCTCGAAGTCATTTCGAGAAATTGACGTTTTAAGTTTCTGTTTCCAAATTCAAACGGATGTATCTTCGCCAATAATTGTCGAAGTTAAGAATTTCTTTCAACATTATGAAGCCCTTTTTATATATTTTGATTCTGCATCAAAAGCTGAAAATATGTAGTCTCGAAGTCATTTCGAGAAATTGACGTTTTAAGTTTCTGTTTCCAAATTCAAACGGATGTATCTTCGCCAATAATTGTCAGAAGTTAGAATTTCTTTCAACATTATGAAGCCCTTTTTATATATTTTGATTCTGCATCAAAAGCTGAAAATATGTAGTCTTGAAGTCATTTCGAGAAATTGACGTTTTAAGTTTCTGTTTCCAAATTCAAACGGATGTATCTTCGCCAATAATTGTCAGAAGTTAGAATTTCTTTCAACATTATGAAGCCCTTTTTATATATTTTGACTCTGCATCCAAAAGCTGAAAAGATATGTAGTCTCGAAGTCATTTCGAGAAATTGACGTTTTAAGTTTCTGTTTCCAAATTCAAACGGATGTATCTTCGCCAATAATTGTCAGAAGTTAGAATTTCTTTCAACATTATGAAGCCCTTTTTATATATTTTGACTCTGCATCAAAAGCTGAAAATATGTAGTCTCGAAGTCATTTCGAGAAATTGACGTTTTAAGTTTCTGTTTCCAAATTCAAACGGATGTATCTTCGCCAATAATTGTCAGAAGTTACGAATTTCTTTCAACATTATGAAGCCCTTTTTATATATTTTGATTCTGCATCCAAAAGCTGAAAATATGTAGTCTCGAAGTCATTTCGAGAAATTGACGTTTTAAGTTTCTGTTTCCAAATTCAAACGGATGTATCTTCGCCAATAATTGTCAGCAGTTAGAATTTCTTTCAACATTATGAAGCCCTCTTTATATATTTTGATTCTGCATCAAAAGCTGAAAATTTGTAGTCGCGAAGTCAATTCGAGAAATCGACGTTTTAAGTTTCTGTTCCAAATTCAAGGGATGTATCTTCGCCAATAATTGTCAGAAGTTAGAATTTCTTTCAACAGTATGAAGCCCTTTTTATATATTTTTGATTCTGCATCAAACGCTGAAAAATATGTAGTCTCGAAGTCATTTCGAGAAATTGACGTTTTTAAGTTTCTGTTTCCAAATTCAAACGGATGTATCTTCGCCAATAATTGTCAGAAGTTAGAATTTCTTTCAACATTATGAAGCCCTTTTTATATATTTTGACTCTGCATCAAAAGCTGAAAATATGTAGTCTCGAAGTCATTTCCAGAAATTGACGTTTTAAGTTTCTGTTTCCAAATTCAAACGGATGTATCTTCCTATATGTTGTCAGAAGTTAGAATTTCTTTCAACAAGTATGAAGCCCTTTTTATATATTTTGATTCTGCATCAAAAAGCTGAAAAATATGTAGTCTTGGGGTGATTTCAGAAATTGACGTTTTTAAGTTTCTGTTTCCAAATTCAAACGGATGTATCTTCGCCAATAATTGTCCAGAAGTTAGAATTTCTTTTCCAACATTATGAAGCCCTTTTTATATATTTTGACTCTGCATCAAAAGCTGAGAAAATATGTAGTCGCGAAGTCATTTCGAGAAATTGACGTTTTAAGTTTCGGTTTCCAAATTCAAACGGATGTATCTTCGCCAATAATTGTCAGAAGTTTAATTTCTTTTAACATTATGAAGCCCTTTTTATATATTATTTACAGGCTCTGCATCAAAAGCTAAAATATGTACTCTCGAAGTCATTTCGAGATATTGTGGCGACTTAAGTTTCTTTTCCCAAATTCAAACGGATGTATCTTTGCCAATAATTGTCAGAAGTTAGAATTTCTTTCATAATTATGAAGCCCTTTTATATTTTGACTCTACATCAAAAGCTGAAAATATGTAGTCGCGAAGTCATTTCGAGAAATTGACGTTTTAAGTTTCGGTTTCCAAATTCAACCGGATGTATCTTCGCCAATAATTGTCAGCAGTTAGAATTTCTTTCAACATTATGACGCACCCCGATATATTTTGATTCACTGCATCAAAAGCTGAAAATATGTAGTCTTGAAGTCATTGCGAGAAATTGACGTTTTAAGTTTCTGTTTCCAAATTCAAACGGATGTATCTTCGCCAATAATTGTCAGAAGTAAGAATTTCTTTCAACATTATGAAGCCCTTTTTATATATTTTGACCCTGATTCAAAAGCTGAAAATATGTAGTCTCGAAGTCATTTCGAGGAAATTGACGTTTAAGTTTCTGTTTCCAAATTCAAACGGATGTATCTTCGCCAATAATTGTCAGAAGTTAGAATTTCTTTCCAACATTATGAAGCCCTTTTTATATATTTTGACTCTGCTTCAAAAGCTGAAAATATGTAGTCTCGAATTCATTTCGAGAAATTTATTTTAAGTTTCGGTTTCCAAATTCAAACGGATGTATCTTCGCCAATAATTTGTCCAAAAGTTAGAATATCTTTCAACATTATGAACCCTTTTTATATATTTGATTCTGCATCAAAAGCTGAAAATATCGCCAGTCCCCAAGTCATTTCGAGAAATTGACGTTTTAAGTTTCTGTTCCAAATTCAAACGGATGTATCTTTGCCAATAATTGTCCAGAAGTTAGAATTTCTTTCAACGATATGAAGCCCTTTTTATATATTTTGACTCTGCATCAAAAAAGCTGAAAATATGTAGTCTCGAAGTCATTTCGAGAAATTGACGTTTAAGTTTCGGTTTCCAAATTCAAACGGATGTATCTTCGTAATAATTGGCAGAAGTCAGAAAATTTCTTTCAACATTATGAAGCCCTTTTTATATATTTTGACTCTGCATCAAAAGCTGAAAATATGTAGTCTCTGAAGTCATTTCGAGAAATTGACGTTTTAAGTTTTCTGTTTCCAAATTCAAACGGATGCCTCTTCGCAAATAATTGTCAGAAGTTAGAATTTCTTTCAACATTATGAAGCCCTTTTTTATATATTTTGACTCTGCATCAAAAGCTGAAAAATATGTGGTCCCGAAATTATTTCGAGAAATTGACGTTTTAAGTTTTCTGTTTCCAAATTCAAATGGATGTATCTTCGCCAATAATTGTCAGAAGTTAGAATTTCTTTCAACATTATGAAACCCTTTTTATATATTTTGACTCTGCATCAAAAAGCTGAAAATAGTAGTCTCGAAGTCATTTCGAGAAATTGACGTTTAAGTTTCTGTTTCCAAATTCAAATGGATGTATCTTCGCCAATAATTGTCAGGGTTAGAATTTCTTTCAACATTATGAAGCCCTTTTTATATATTTTGACTCTGCATCAAAAGCTGAAAAATATGTAGTCACTTAGTCATTTTCCAGAAATTGACGTTTTAAGTTTCTGTTTCCAAATTCAAACGGATGTATCTTCGCCAATAATTGTCTGAAGTTAGAATATCTTTCAACATTATGAAGCCCTTTTTATATATTTTGACTCTGCATCAAAAAGCTGAAAATATGTAGTCGCGAAGTCATTTCGAGAAATTGACGTTTTAAGTTTCGGTTTCCAAATTCAAACGGATGTATCTTCGCCAATAATTGTCAGAAGTTAGAATTTCTTTCAACATTATGAAGCCCTTTTTATATATTTTGACTCTGCATCAAAAGCTGAAAAATATGTAGTCTTGAAGTCATTTCGAGGAAATTGACGTTTTAAGTTTCGGTTTCCAAATTCAACGGATGTATCTTCACTAATAATTGTCAGCAGTTAGAATTTCTTTCAACATTATGATCCCTTTTTATATATTTTGATAGCTCTGCATCCAAAAGCTGAAAATATGTAGTCTCGAAGTCATTTCGAGAAATTGACGTTTTAAGTTTCTGTTTCCA
>NW_025062929.1:0-38267 GCF_018153295.1 Drosophila grimshawi
AATGGAGCAATTTTTGACGAAGATATGTCCATTTATTTCAAGGTAGACCCTACTTAATACTTTCCATATATTTTCTATTCATCGAAGAATATCCCTCAATATCTTTCTTAGATGAGTCGGAAGTCAAATTATTTTAATGCAGTTTTGTTTCAAGGTCAAGCGAATTCTAAAAACACCTTTATAATTGAAAAGGGGCAATTTTTGACGAAGATATGGCCATTTATTTCAAGGTTGACCCTATTTAATGCTTTCCATATATTTTCTATTTATCAAAGAATATCCCTTAATATCTTTCTTAGATGAGTCGGAAGTCAAATTATTTTAATGCAGTTTTGTTCCAAAGATCGAGTGAATTCTAAAAACACCTTTATAATTGAAATGGGGCAATTTTTGACGAAGATATGGCCATTTATTTCAAGGTTGACCCTATTTAATGCTTTCCATATATTTTCTATTTATCAAAGAATATCCCTTAATATCTTTCTTAGATGAGTCGAAAGTCAAATTATTTTAATGCAGTTTTGTTTCAAAGGTTGAGCGAATTCTAAAAACACCTTTATAATTGAAATTGGGCAATTTGTGACGAAGATATGGCCATTTATTTCAAGGTAGAGTCTATTTAATGCTTTCCATATATTTTCTATTTATCGAAGAATATCCCTTAATATCTTTCTTAGATGAGTCGGAAGTCAAATTATTTTAATGCAGTTTTGTTCCAAAGATCGAGTGAATTCTAAAAACACCTTTATAATTGAAATGGGGCAATTTTTGACGAGGATATAGCCATTTATTTCAAGGTAGAGCCTATTTAATGCTTTCCATATATTTTCTTTTTATCGAAGAGTATCCCTTAATATCTTTCTTAGATGAGTCGGAAGTCAAATTATTTTAATGCAGTTTTGTTCCAAAGATCAAGCAAATTCTTAAAACACTTTTATAATTGGAATGGGGCAATTTTTGACGAAGATATGGCCATTTATTTCAAGGTTGACCCTATTTAATGCTTTCCATATATTTTCTATTTATCCAGAATATCCCTTAATATCTTTCTTAGATGAGTCGGAAGTCAAATTATTTTAAAGCAGTTTTGTTCCAAAGATTGAGTGAATTCTAAAAACACCTATATAATTGAAATGGGGCAATTTTTGACGAAGATATGGCCATTTATTTCAAGGTTGACCCTATTTAATGTTTGCCTTATATTTTCTCTTAATCAAGAATATCCCTTAATATCTTTCTTAGATGAGTCGGAAACCAAATTAGTTTAACGCAGTTTTGTTCCAAAGATCAAGTGAATTCTAAAAACACCTTTATAATTGAAATGGAGCAATTTTTGACGAAGATATGTCCATTTATTTCAAAGTAGACCCTACTTAATACTTTCCATATATTTTCTTTTCATCGAAGAATATCCCTTAATATCTTTCTTAGATGAGTCGGAAGTCAAATTATTTTAATGCAGTTTTGTTTCAAAGGTCAAGCGAATTCTAAAAACACCTTTATAATTGAAATGGGGCAATTTTTGACGAAGATATGGCCATTTATTTCAAGGTTGACCCTATTTAATGCTTTCCATATATTTTCTATTTATCAAAGAATATCCCTTAATATCTTTCTTAGATGAGTCGGAAGTCAAATTATTTTAATGCAGTTTTGTTCCAAAGATCGAGTGAATTCTAAAAACACCTTTATAATTGAAATGGGGCAATTTTTTGACGAAGATATGGCCATTTATTTCAAGGTTGACCCTATTTAATGCTTTCCATATATTTTCTATTAATCAAAGAATATCCCTTAATATCTTTCTTAGATGAGTCGGAAGTCAAATTATTTTAATGCAGTTTTGTTTCAAAGGTTGAGCGAATTCTAAAAACACCTTTATAATTGAAATGGGGCAATTTGTGACGAAGATATGGCCATTTATTTCAAGGTAGAGTCTATTTAATGCTTTCCATATATTTTCTATTTATCGAAGAATATCCCTTAATATCTTTCTTAGATGAGTCGGAAGTCAAATTATTTTAATGCAGTTTTGTTCCAAAGATCGAGTGAATTCTAAAAACACCTTTATAATTGAAATGGGGCAATTTTTGACGAAGATATGGCCATTTATTTCAAGGTAGACACTATTTAATGCTTTCCATATATTTTCTGTTAATCAAGAATATCCCTTAATATCTTTCTTATATGAGTCGGAAACCAAATTATTTTAACGCAGTTTTGTTCCAAAGATCAAGTGAATTCTAAAAACACCTTTATAATTGAAATGGAGCAATTTTTGACGAAGATATGGCCATTTATTTCAAGGTAGACCCTATTTAATGCTTTCCATATATTTTCTATTTATCGAAGAATATCCCTTAATATCTTTCTTAGATGAGTCGGAAGTCAAATTATTTTAATGCAGTTTTGTTCCAAAGATCGAGTGAATTCTAAAAACACCTTTATAATTGAAATGGGGCAATTTTTGACGAAGATATGGCCATTTATTTCAAGGTTGACCCTATTTAATGCTTTCCATATATTTTCTATTAATCAAAGAATATCCCTTAATATCTTTCTTAGATGAGTCGGAAGTCAAATTATTTTAATGCAGTTTTGTTTCAAAGGTTGAGCGAATTCTAAAAACACCTTTATAATTGAAATGGGGCAATTTTTGACGAAGATATGGCCATTTATTTCAAGGTAGACCCTATTTAATGCTTTCCATATATTTTCTATTTATCGAAGAATATCCCTTAATATCTTTCTTAGATGAGTCGGAAGTCAAATTATTTTAATGCAGGTTTGTTCCAAAGATCGAGCGAATTCTAAAAACACCTTTATAATTGAAATGGGGCAATTTTTGACGAAGATATGGCCATTTATTTCAAGGTAGACCCTATTTAATACTTTCAATATATTTTCTGTTAATCAAAGAATATCCCTTAATATCTTTTTTAGATGAGTCGGAAGTCAAATTATTTTAATGCAGATTGGTTTCAAAGATCGAGTGAATTCTAAAAACACCTTTATAATTGAAATGGGGCAATTTTTGACGAAGATATGGCCATTTATTTCAAGGTTGACCCTATTTAATGCTTTCCATATATTTTCTATTTATCAAAGAATATCCCTTAATATCTTTCTTAGATGAGTCGGAAGTCAAATTATTTTAATGCAGTTTTGTTCCAAAGATTGAGTGAATTCTAAAAACACCTTTATAATTGAAATGGGGCAATTTTTGATGAAGATATGGCCATTTATTTCAAGGTAGACCCTATTTAATGCTTTCCATATATTTTCTATTTATCGAAGAATATCCCTTAATATATTTCTTAGATGAGTCGGAAGTCAAATTATTTTAATGCAGTTTTGTTTCAAAGATCGAGCGAATTCTAGAAATACCTTTATAATTGAAATGGGGCAATTTTTGACGAAGATATGGCCATTTATTTCAAGGTAGACACTATTTAATGCTTTCCATATATTTTCTGTTAATCAAGAATATCCCTTAATATCTTTCTTATATGAGTCGGAGACCAAATTATTTTAACGCAGTTTTGTTCCAAAGATCAAGTGAATTCTAAAAACACCTTTATAATTGAAATGGAGCAATTTTTGACGAAGATATGTCCATTTATTTCAAGGTAGACCCTACTTAATGCTTTCCATATATTTTCTATTTATCAAAGAATATCCCTTAATATCTTTCTTAGATGAGTCGGAAGTCAAATTATTTTAATGCAGTTTTGTTTCAAAGATCGAGCGAATTCTAGAAATACCTTTATAATTGAAATGGGGCAATTTTTGACGAAGATATGGCCATTTATTTCAAGGTAGACACTATTTAATGCTTTCCATATATTTTCTGTTAATCAAGAATATCCCTTAATATCTTTCTTATATGAGTCGAAAACCAAATTATTTTAACGCAGTTTTGTTCCAAAGATCAAGCGAATTCTAAAAACACCTTTATAATTGAAATGGAGCAATTTTTGACGAAGATATGTCCATTTATTTCAAGGTAGACCCTACTTAATACTTTCCATATATTTTCTATTTATCGAAGAATATCCCTCAATACCTTTCTTAGATGAGTCGGAAGTCAAATTATTTTAATGCAGTTTTGTTCCAAAGATCGAGTGAATTCTAAAAACACCTTTATAATTGAAATGGGGCAGTTTTTGACGAAGATATAGCCATTTATTTCAAGGTAGACCCTATTTAATACTTTCCATATATTTTCTGTTAATCAAAGAATATCCCTTAAGATCTTTCTTAGATGAATCGGAAGTCAAATTATTTTAAAGCAGTTTTGTTCCAAAGATCGAGTGAATTCTAAAAACACCTTTATAATTGAAATGGGGCAATTTTTGACGAAGATATGGCCATTTATTTCAAGGTAGACCCTATTTAATGCTTTCCATATATTTTCTATTTATCGAAGAATATCCCTTAATATCTTTCTTAGATGAGTCGGGAGTCAAATTATTTTAATGCAGTTTTGTTTCAAAGATCGAGTGAATTCTAAAAACACCTTTATAATTGAAATGGGGCAATTTTTGACGAAGATATGGCCATTTATTTCAAGGTAGACCCTATTTAATACTTTCCATATATTTTCTATTTATCGAAGAATATCCCTTAATACCTTTCTTAGATGAGTCGGGAGTCAAATTATTTTAATGCAGTTTTATTTCAAAGATCAAGTGAATTCTAAAAACACCTTTATAATTGAAATGGGGCAATTTTTGACGAAGATATAGCCATTTATTTCAAGGTAGACCCTATTTAATGCTTTCCATATATTTTCTATTTATCGAAGAGTATCCCTTAATATCTTTCTTAGATGAGTCGAAAGTCAAATTATTTTAATGCAGTTTTGTTCCAAAGATCAAGCAAATTCTTAAAACACCTTTATAATTGGAATGGGGCAATTTTTGACGAAGATATGGCCATTTATTTCAAGGTTGACCCTATTTAATGCTTTCCATATATTTTCTATTTATCCAGAATATCCCTTAATATCTTTCTTAGATGAGTCGGAAGTCAAATTATTTTAATGCAGTTTTGTTCCAAAGATTGAGTGAATTCTAAAAAACACCTATATAATTGAAATGGGGCAATTTTTGACGAAGATATGGCCATTTATTTCAAGGTTGACCCTATTTAATGTTTGCCTTATATTTTCTCTTAATCGAAGAATATCCCTTAATATCTTTCTTAGGTGAGTCGGAAGTCAAATTATTTTAATGCAGTTTTGTTTCAAAGATTGAGTGAATTCTAAAAACACCTTTATAATTGAAATGGGGCAATTTTTGACGAAGATATGGCCATTTATTTCAAGGTAGACCCTATTTAATACTTTCAATATATTTTCTGTTAATCAAAGAATATCCCTTAATATCTTTTTTAGATGAGTCGAAAGTCAAATTATTTTAATGCAGTTTTGTTTCAAAGGTCGAGCGAATTCTAAAAACACCTTTATAATTGAAATGGGGCAATTTTTGACGAAGATATGGCCATTTATTTCAAGGTAGAGTCTATTCAATGCTTTCCATATATTTTCTATTTATCGAAGAGTATCCCTTAATATCTTTCTTAGATGAGTCGGAAGTCAAATTACTTTAATGCAGTTTTTGTTTCAAAGATTGAGTGAATTCTAAAAACACCTTTATAATTGAAATAAGCCAATTTTTGATGAAGATATGGCCATTTATTTCAAGGTAGACCCTATTTAATGCTTTCCATATATTTTCTATTTATCGAAGAATATCCCTTAATATCTTTCTTAGATGAGTCGGAAGTCAAATTATTTTAATGCAGTCTTATTTCAAAGATCGAGCGAATTCTAGAAATACCTTTATAATTGAAATGGGGCAATTTTTGACGAAGATATGGCCATTTATTTCAAGGTAGACACTATTTAATGCTTTCCATATATTTTCTGTTAATCAAGAATATCCCTTAATATCTTTCTTAGATGAGTCGGAAGTCAAATTATTTTAACGCAGTTTTGTTCCAAAGATTGGGTGAATTCTAAAAACACCTTTATAATTGAAATGGAGCAATTTTTGACGAAGATATGTCCATTTATTTCAAGGTAGACCCTACTTAATACTTTCCATATATTTTCTATTCATCGAAGAATATCCCTTAATATCTTTCTTAGATGAGTCGGAAGTCAAATTATTTTAAAGCAGTTTTGTTTCAAAGGTCAAGCGAATTCTAAAAACACCTTTATAATTGAAATGGGGCAATTTTTGACGAAGATATGGCCATTTATTTCAAGGTTGACCCTATTTAATGCTTTCCATATATTTTCTATTTATCAAAGAATATCCCTTAATATCTTTCTTAGATGAGTCGGAAGTCAAATTATTTTAATGCAGTTTTGTTCCAAAGATCGAGTGAATTCTAAAAACACCTTTATAATTGAAATGGGGCAATTTTTCACGAAGATATGGCCATTTATTTCGAGGTTGACCCTATTTATTGTTTGCCTTATATTTTCTATTAATCGAAGAATATCCCTTAATATCTTTCTTAGGTGAGTCGGAAGTCAAATTATTTTAATGCAGTTTTGTTTCAAAGATTGAGTGAATTCTAAAAACACCTTTATAATTGAAATGGGGCAATTTTTGACGAAGATATGGCCATTTATTTCAAGGTAGACCCTATTTAATACTTTCAATATATTTTCTGTTAATCAAAGAATATCCCTTAATATCTTTTTTAGATGAGTCGGAAGTCAAATTATTTTAATGCAGTTTTGTTTCAAAGGTCGAGCGAATTCTAAAAACACCTTTATAATTGAAATGGGGCAATTTTTGACGAAGATATGGCCATTTATTTCAAGGTAGAGCCTATTTAATGCTTTCCATATATTTTCTATTTATCGAAGAATATCCCTTAATATCTTTCTTAGATGAGTCGGAAGTCAAATTATTTTAATGCAGTTTTGTTCCAAAGATTGAGTGAATTCTAAAAACACCTTTATAATTGAAATGGAGCAATTTTTGACGAAGATATGTCCATTTATTTCAAGGTAGACCCTACTTAATACTTTCCATATATTTTCTATTTATCGAAGAATATCCCTCAATACCTTTCTTAGATGAGTCGGAAGTCAAATTATTTTAATGCAGTTTTGTTTCAAAGATCGAGCGAATTCTAGAAATACCTTTATAATTGAAATGGGGCAATTTTTGACGAAGATATGGCCATTTATTTCAAGGTAGACACTATTTAATGCTTTCCATATATTTTCTGTTAATCAAGAATATCCCTTAATATCTTTCTTATATGAGTCGAAAACCAAATTATTTTAACGCAGTTTTGTTCCAAAGATCAAGCGAATTCTAAAAACACCTTTATAATTGAAATGGAGCAATTTTTGACGAAGATATGTCCATTTATTTCAAGGTAGACCCTACTTAATTCTTTCCATATATTTTCTATTTATCGAAGAATATCCCTCAATACCTTTCTTAGATGAGTCGGAAGTCAAATTATTTTAATGCAGTTTTGTTCCAAAGATCGAGTGAATTCTAAAAACACCTTTATAATTGAAATGGGGCAATTTTTGACGAAGTATATGGCCATTTATTTCAAGGTAGACCCTATTTAATGCTTTCCATATATTTTTGTTAATCAAGAATATCCCTTAAGATCTTTCTTAGATGAGTCGGAAGTCAAATTATTTTAACGCAGTTTTGTTCCAAAGATCGAGTGAATTCTAAAAACACCTTTATAATTGAAATGGGGCAATTTTTGACGAAGATATGGCCATTTATTTCAAGGTTGACCCTATTTAATGCTTTCCATATATTTTCTATTCATCGAAGAATATCCCTTAATATCTTTCTTAGATGAGTCGGAAGTCAAATTATTTTAATGCAGTTTTGTTCCAACGATCGAGTGAATTTTTAAAACATCTTTATAATTGAAATGGGGCAATTTTTGACGAAGATATGGCCATTTATTTCAAGGTAGACCCTATTTAATACTTTCCATATATTTTCTATTTATCGAAGAATATCCCTTAATACCTTTCTTAGATGAGTCGGGAGTCAAATTATTTTAATGCAGTTTTATTTCAAAGATCGAGTGAATTCTAAAAACACCTTTATAATTGAAATGGAGCAATTTTTGACGAAGATATGGCCATTTATTTCAAGGTAGACCCTATTTAATACTTTCCATATATTTTCTATTTATCGAAGAATATCCCTTAATACCTTTCTTAGATGAGTCGGGAGTCAAATTATTTTAATGCAGTTTTATTTCAAAGATCGAGTGAATTCTAAAAACACCTTTATAATTGAAATGGGGCAATTTTTGACGAAGATATGGCCATTTATTTCAAGGTAGAGCCTATTTAATGCTTTCCATATATTTTCTATTTATCGAAGAGTATCCCTTAATATCTTTCTTAGATGAGTCGGAAGTCAAATTATTTTAATGCAGTTTTGTTCCAAAGATCAAGCAAATTCTAAAAACACCTTTATAATTGAAATGGGGCAATTTTTGACGAAGATATGGCCATTTATTTCAAGGTTGACCCTATTTAATGCTTTCCATATATTTTCTATTTATCAAGAATATCCCTTAATATCTTTCTTAGATGAGTCGGAAGTCAAATTATTTTAATGCAGTTTTGTTCCAAAGATCGAGTGAATTCTTAAAACACCTTTGTAATTGAAATGGGGCAATTTTTGACGAAGATATGGCCATTTATTTCAAGGTAGACCCTATTTAATACTTTCAATATATTTTCTGTTAATCAAAGAATATCCCTTAATATCTTTTTTAGATGAGTCGGAAGTCAAATTATTTTAATGCAGTTTTGTTTCAAAGGTCGAGCGAATTCTAAAAACACCTTTATAATTGAAATGGGGCAATTTTTGACGAAGATATGGCCATTTATTTCAAGGTAGAGTCTATTCAATGCTTTCCATATATTTTCTATTTATCGAAGAGTATCCCTTAATATCTTTCTTAGATGAGTCGGAAGTCAAATTACTTTAATGCAGTTTTGTTTCAAAGATTGAGTGAATTCTAAAAACACCTTTATAATTGAAATGGGGCAATTTTTGACGAAGATATGGCCATTTATTTCAAGGTAGACCCTATTTAATGCTTTCCATATATTTTCTATTTATCGAAGAATATCCCTTAATATCTTTCTTAGATGAGTCGGAAGTCAAATTATTTTAATGCAGTTTTATTTCAAAGATCGAGCGAATTCTAGAAATACCTTTATAATTGAAATGGGGCAATTTTTGACGAAGATATGGCCATTTATTTCAAGGTAGACACTATTTAATGCTTTCCATATATTTTCTGTTAATCAAGAATATCCCTTAATATCTTTCTTAGATGAGTCGGAAACCAAATTAGTTTAACGCAGTTTTGTTCCAAAGATCAAGTGAATTCTAAAAACACCTTTATAATTGAAATGGAGCAATTTTTGACGAAGATATGTCCATTTATTTCAAGGTAGACCCTACTTAATACTTTCCATATATTTTCTATTCATCGAAGAATATCCCTTAATATCTTTCTTAGATGAGTCGGAAGTCAAATTATTTTAAAGCAGTTTTGTTTCAAAGATCGAGTGAATTCTAAAAACACCTTTATAATTGAAATGGGGCAATTTTTGACGAAGATATGGCCATTTATTTCAAGGTTGACCCTATTTAATGCTTTCCATATATTTTCTATTTATCGAAGAATATCCCTTAATATCTTTCTTAGATGAGTTGGAAGTCAAATTATTTTAATGCAGTTTTGTTTCGCAGATCGAGTGAATTCTAAAAACACCTTTATAATTGAAATGGGGCAATTTTTGACGAAGATATGGCCATTTATTTCAAGGCTGACCCTATTTAATGTTTGCCTTATATTTTCTATTAATCGAAGAATATCCCTTAATATCTTTCTTAGGTGAGTCGGAAGTCAAATTATTTTAATGCAGTTTTGTTTCAAAGGTCGAGCGAATTCTAAAAACACCTTTATAATTGAAATGGGGCAATTTTTGACGAAGATATGGCCATTTATTTCAAGGTAGAGTCTATTTAATGCTTTCCATATATTTTCTATTTATCGAAGAATATCCCTTAATATCTTTCTTAGATGAGTCGGAAGTCACATTACTTTAATGCAGTTTTGTTCCAAAGATTGAGTGAATTCTAAAAACACCTTTATAATTGAAATAAGCCAATTTTTGATGAAGATATGGCCATTTATTTCAAGGTAGACCCTATTTAATGCTTTCCATATATTTTCTATTTATCGAAGAATATCCCTTAATATCTTTCTTAGATGAGTCGGAAGTCAAATTATTTTAATGCAGTTTTATTTCAAAGATCGAGCGAATTCTAGAAATACCTTTATAATTGAAATGGGGCAATTTTTGACGAAGATATGGCCATTTATTTCAAGGTAGACACTATTTAATGCTTTCCATATATTTTCTGTTAATCAAGAATATCCCTTAATATCTTTCTTAGATGAGTCGGAAACCAAATAAGTTTAACGCAGTTTTGTTCCAAAGATCAAGTGAATTCTAAAAACACCTTTATAATTGAAATGGAGCAATTTTTGACGAAGATATGTCCATTTATTTCAAGGTAGACCCTACTTAATACTTTCCATATATTTTCTATTCATCGAAGAATATCCCTTAATATCTTTCTTAGATGAGTCGGAAGTCAAATTATTT
The DNA here is from genome assembly GCF_018153295.1 of Drosophila grimshawi. Classification (NCBI taxonomy): domain Eukaryota; kingdom Metazoa; phylum Arthropoda; class Insecta; order Diptera; family Drosophilidae; genus Drosophila; species Drosophila grimshawi. Next base: position 10,709 of record NW_025062929.1, read on the forward strand.
TAACGCAGTTTTGTTTCAAAGGTCAAGCGAATTCTAAAAACACCTTTATAATTGAAATGGGGCAATTTTTGACGAAGATATGGCCATTTATTTCAAGGTTGACCCTATTTAATGCTTTCCATATATTTTCTATTTATCAAAGAATATCCCTTAATATCTTTCTTAGATGAGTCGGAAGTCAAATTATTTTAATGCAGTTTTGTTCCAAAGATCGAGTGAATTCTAAAAACACCTTTATAATTGAAATGGGGCAATTTTTCACGAAGATATGGCCATTTATTTCAAGGTTGACCCTATTTATTGTTTGCCTTATATTTTCTATTAATCGAAGAATATCCCTTAATATCTTTCTTAGGTGAGTCGGAAGTCAAATTATTTTAATGCAGTTTTGTTTCAAAGATTGAGTGAATTCTAAAAACACCTTTATAATTGAAATGGGGCAATTTTTGACGAAGATATGGCCATTTATTTCAAGGTAGACCCTATTTAATACTTTCAATATATTTTCTGTTAATCAAAGAATATCCCTTAATATCTTTTTTAGATGAGTCGGAAGTCAAATTATTTTAATGCAGTTTTGTTTCAAAGGTCAAGCAAATTCTTAAAACACCTTTATAATTGAAATGGGGCAATTTTTGACGAAGATATGGCCATTTATTTCAAGGTAGACCCTATTTAATGCTTTCCATATATTTTCTATTTATCGAAGAATATCCCTTAATATCTTTCTTAGATGAGTCGAAAGCCAAATTATTTTAACGCAGTTTTGTTCCAAAGATCAAGCGAATTCTAAAAACACCTTTATAATTGAAATGGGGCAATTTTTGACGAAGATATGTCCATTTATTTCAAGGTAGACCCTACTTAATACTTTCCATATATTTTCTATTTATCGAAGAATATCCCTCAATACCTTTCTTAGATGAGTCGGAAGTCAAATTATTTTAATGCAGTTTTGTTTCAAAGATCGAGTGAATTCTAAAAACACCTTTATAATTGAAATGGGGCAATTTTTGACGAAGATATGGCCATTTATTTCAAGGTGGACCCTATTTAATGCTTTCCATATATTTTCTATTTATCGAAGAATATCCCTTAATATCTTTCTTAGATGAGTCGGAAGTCAAATTATTTTAACGCAGTTTTGTTTCGAGGATCGAGCGAATTCTAAAAACACCTTTATAATTGAAATGGGGCAATTTTTGACGAAGATATGGCCATTTATTTCAAGGTTGACCCTATTTAATGCTTTCCATATATTTTCTATTTATCGAAGAATATCCCTTAATATCTTTCTTAGATGAGTCGGAAGTCAAATTATTTTAATGCAGTTTTGTTCCAAAGATCGAGTGAATTCTTAAAACATCTTTATAATTGAAATGGGGCAATTTTTGACGAAGATATGGCCATTTATTTCAAGGTAGACCCTATTTAATACTTTCCATATATTTTCTATTTATCGAAGAATATCCCTGAATACCTTTCTTAGATGAGTCGGGAGTCAAATTATTTTAATGCAGTTTTGTTTCAAAGATCAAGTGAATTCTAAAAACACCTTTATAATTGAAATGGGGCAATTTTTGACGAAGATATGGCCATTTATTTCAAGGTAGACCCTATTTAATGCTTTCCATATATTTTCTATTTATCGAAGAATATCCCTTAATATCTTTCTTAGGTGAGTCGGAAGTCAAATTATTTTAATGCAGTTTTGTTCCAAAGATCGAGCGAATTCTTAAAACACCTTTATAATTGAAATGGGGCAATTTTTGACGAAGATATGGCCATTTATTTCAAGGTAGACCCTATTTAATACTTTCCATATATTTTCTGTTTATCAAAGAATATCCCTTAATATCTTTCTTAGATGAGTCGGAAGTCAAATTATTTTAATGCAGTTTTGTTTCAAAGGTCGAGTGAATTCTAAAAACACCTTTATAATTGAAATGGGGCAATTTTTGACGAAGATATGGCCATTTATTTCAAGGTTGACCCTATTTAATGCTTTCCATATATTTTCTATTTATCGAAGAATATCCCTTAATATCTTTCTTAGATGAGTCGGAAGTCAAATTATTTTAATGCAGTTTTGTTCCAAAGATTGAGTGAATTCTAAAAACACCTTTATAATTGAAATGGGGCAATTTTTGATCGAAGATATGGCCATTTATTTCAAGGTAGACCCTATTTAATGCTTTCCATATATTTTCTATTTATCGAAGAATATCCCTTAATATCTTTCTTAGATGAGTCGGAAGTCAAATTATTTTAATGCAGTTTTGTTTCAAAGATCGAGCGAATTCTAGAAATACCTTTGTAATTGAAATGGGGCAATTTTTGACGAAGATATGGCCATTTATTTCAAGGTAGACACTATTTAATGCTTTCCATATATTTTCTATTTATCGAAGAATATCCCTTAATATCTTTCTTAGGTGAGTCGGAAACCAAATTATTTTAATGCAGTTTTGTTCCAAAGATCAAGTGAATTCTAAAAACACCTTTATAATTGAAATGGGGCAATTTTTGACGAAGATATGTCCATTTATTTCAAGGTAGACCCTATTTAATACTTTCCATATATTTTCTATTTATCGAAGAATATCCCTTAATATCTTTCTTAGATGAGTCGGAAGTCAAATTATTTTAATGCAGTTTTGTTTCAAAGGTCAGAGCAAATTCTAAAAACACCTTTATAATTGAAATGGGGCAATTTTTGACGAAGATATGGCCATTTATTTCAAGGTTGACCCTATTTAATGCTTTCCATATATTTTCTATTTATCAAAGAATATCCCTTAATATCTTTCTTAGATGAGTCGGAAGTCGAATTATTTTAATGCAGTTTTGTTCCAAAGATTGAGTGAATTCTAAAAACACCTTTATAATTGAAATGGGGCAATTTTTGACGAAGATATGGCCATTTATTTCAAGGTTGACCCTAATTAATGTTTGCCTTATATTTTCTATTTATCGAAGAATATCCCTTAATATCTTTCTTAGGTGAGTCGGAAGTCAAATTATTTTAATGCAGTTTTCTTTCAAAGGTCGAGCGAATTCTAAAAACACCTTTATAATTGATATGGGGCAATTTTTTGACGAAGATATGGCCATTTATTTCAAGGTAGAGTCTATTTAATGCTTTCCATATATTTTCTATTTATCGAAGAATATCCCTTAATATCTTTCTTAGATGAGTCGGAAGTCAAATTATTTTAATGCAGTTTTGTTCCAAAGATTGAGTGAATTCTAAAAACATCTTTATAATTGAAATAAGCCAATTTTTGATGAAGATATGGCCATTTATTTCAAAGTAGACCCTATTTAATGCTTTCCATATATTTTCTATTTATCGAAGAATATCCCTTAATATATTTCTTAGATGAGTCGGAAGTCAAATTATTTTAATGCAGTTTTGTTTCAAAGATCGAGCGAATTCTAGAAATACCTTTATAATTGAAATGGGGCAATTTTTGACGAAGATATGGCCATTTATTTCAAGGTAGACACTATTTAATGCTTTCCATATATTTTCTGTTAATCAAGAATATCCCTTAATATATTTCGTATATGAGTCGAAGTCCAAATTATTTTAACGCAGTTTTGTTCCAAAGATCAAGTGAATTCTAAAAACACCTTTATAATTGAAATGGGGCAATTTTTGACGAAGATATGGCCATTTATTTCAAGGTAGAGTCTATTTAATGCTTTCCATATATTTTCTATTAATCGAAGAATATCCCTTAATATCTTTCTTAGATGAGTCGGAAGTCAAATTACTTTAATGCAGTTTTGTTCCAAAGATTGAGTGAATTCTAAAAACACCTTTATAATTGAAATAAGCCAATTTTTGATGAAGATATGGCCATTTATTTCAAGGTAGACCCTATTTAATGCTTTCCATATATTTTCTATTTATCGAAGAATATCCCTTAATATATTTCTTAGATGAATCGGAAGTCAAATTATTTTAATGCAGTTTTGTTTCAAAGATCGAGCGAATTCTAGAAATACCTTTATAATTGAAAGGGGGCAATTTTTGACGAAGATATGGCCATTTATTTCAAGGTAGACCCTATTTAATGCTTGCCTTATATTTTCTATTAATCGAAGAATATCCCTTAATATCTTTCTTAGGTGAGTCGGAAGTCAAATTATTTTAATGCAGTTTTGTTTCAAAGATCGAGTGAATTCTAAAAACACCTTTATAATTGAAATGGGGCAATTTTTGACGAAGATATGGCCATTTATTTCAAGGTAGACCCTATTTAATATTTTCCATATATTTTCTATTAATCGAAGAATATCCTTAATATCTTTCTTAGGTGAGTCGGAAGTCAATTATTTTAATGCAGTTTTGTTTCAAAGATAGTGAATTCTAAAAACCTTTATAATTGAAATGGGGCAATTTTTGACGAAGATATGGCCATTTATTTCAAGGTAGACCCTATTTAATACTTTCAATATATTTTCTGTTAATCAAAGAATATCCCTTAATATCTTTTTTAGATGAGTCGGAAGTCAAATTATTTTAATGCAGTTTTGTTTCAAAGGTCGAGCGAATTCTAAAACACCTTTATAATTGAAATGGGGCAATTTTTGACGAAGATATGGCCATTTATTTCAAGGTAGAGTCTATTTAATGCTTTCCATATATTTTCTATTTATCGAAGAATATCCCTTAATATCTTTCTTAGATGAGTCGGAAGTCAAATTACTTAAATGTAGTTTTGTTCCAAAGATTGACTGAATTCTAAAAACACCTTTATAATTGAAATTAGCCAATTTTTGATAAAGATATGGCCATTTATTTCAAGGTAGACCCTATTTAATGCTTTCCATATATTTTCTATTTATCGAAGAATATCCCTTAATATATTTCTTAGATGAGTCGGAAGTCAAATTATTTTAATGCAGTTTTGTTTCAAAGATCGAGTGAATTCTAGAAATACCTTTATAATTGAAATGGGGCAATTTTTGACGAAGATATGGCCATTTATTTCAAGGTAGACACTATTTAATGCTTTCCATATATTTTCTGTTAATCAAGAATATCCCTTAATATCTTTCTTATATGAGTCGGAAACCAAATTATTTTAACGCAGTTTTGTTCCAAAGATCAAGTGAGTTCTAAAAACAGCTCTATAATTGAAATAGAGCAATTTTTGACGAAGATATGTCCATTTATTTCAAGGTAGACCCTACTTAATACTTTCCATATATTTTCTATTTATCGAAGAATATCCCTCAATACCTTTCTTAGATGAGTCGGAAGTCAAATTATTTTAATGCAGTTTTGTTTCAAAGATCGAGCGAATTCTAGAAATACCCTGATAATTGAAATGGGGCAATTTTTGACGAAGATATGGCCATTTATTTCAAGGTAGAGTCTATTTAATGCTTTCCATATATTTTCTGTTAATCAAGAATATCCCTTAATATCTTTCTTATATGAGTCGGAAACCAAATTATTTTAACGCAGTTTTGTTCCAAAGATCAAGTGAATTCTAAAAACACCTTTATAATTGAAATGGAGCAATTTTTGACGAAGATATGTCCATTTATTTCAGGGTAGACCCTTTAATGCTTCCTTATTTTTATCTCTGGTAGACCCTAATTAATGTTTGCCTTATATTTTCTATTAATCGAAGAATATCCCTTAATATCTTTCTTAGGTGAGTCGGAAGTCAAATTATTTTAATGCAGTTTTGTTCCAAAGATTGAGTGAATTCTAAAAACACCTTTATAATTGAAATGGGGCAATTTTTGACGAAGATATGTCCATTTATTTCAAGGTAGACCCTACTTAATACTTTCCATATATTTTCTATTTATCGAAGAATATCCCTTAATATCTTTCTTAGATGAGTCGGAAGTCAAATTATTTTAATGCAGTTTTGTTTCAAAGATCGAGCGAATTCTAGAAATACCTTTGTAATTGAAATGGGGCAATTTTTGACGAAGATATGGCCATTTATTTCAAGGTTGACCCTATTTAATGCTTTCAATATATTTTCTATTTATCAAAGAATATCCCTTAATATCTTTCTTAGATGAGTCGGAAGTCAAATTATTTTAATGCAGTTTTGTTCCGAAGATTGAGTGAATTCTAAAAACACCTTAATAATTGAAATGGGGCAATTTTTGACGAAGATATGGCCATTTATTTCAAGGTTGACCCTAATTAATGTTTGCCTTATATTTTCTATTAATCGAAGAATATCCCTTAATATCTTTCTTAGGTGAGTCGGAAGTCAAATTATTTTAATGCAGTTTTCTTTCAAAGATCGAGCGAATTCTAAAAACACCTTTATAATTGAAATGGGGCAATTTTTGACGAAGATATGGCCATTTATTTCAAGGTAGAGTCTATTTAATGCTTTCCATATATTTTCTATTTATCGAAGAATATCCCTTAATATCTTTCTTAGATGAGTCGGAAGTCAAATTACTTTAATGCAGTTTTGTTCCAAAGATTGAGTGAATTCTAAAAACACCTTTATAATTGAAATAAGCCAATTTTTGATGAAGATATGGCCATTTATTTCAAGGTAGACCCTATTTAATGCTTTCCATATATTTTCTATTTATCGAAGAATATCCCTTAATATATTTCTTAGATGAGTCGGAAGTCAAATTATTTTAATGCAGTTTTGTTCCAAAGATCGAGCGAATTCTAGAAATACCTTTATAATTGAAATGGGGCAATTTTTGACGAAGATATGGCCATTTATTTCAAGGTAGACACTATTTAATGCTTTCCATATATTTTCTGTTAATCAAGAATATCCCTTAATATATTTCGTATATGAGTCGAAATCCAAATTATTTTAACGCAGTTTTGTTCCAAAGATCGAGTGAATTCTAAAAACACCTTGATAATTGAAATGGGGCAATTTTTGACGAAGATATGGCCATTTATTTCAAGGTAGAGTCTATTTAATGCTTTCCATATATTTTCTATTAATCGAAGAATATCCCTTAATATCTTTCTTAGATGAGTCGGAAGTCAAATTACTTTAATGCAGTTTTGTTCCAAAGATTAGGTGAATTCTAAAAACACCTTTATAATTGAAATAAGCCAATTTTTGATGAAGATATGGCCATTTATTTCAAGGTAGACCCTATTTAATGCTTTCCATATATTTTCTATTTATCGAAGAATATCCCTTAATATCTTTCTTAGATGATTCGGAAGTCAAATTATTTTAATGCAGTTTTGTTTCAAAGATCAAGCGAATTCTAGAAATACCTTTATAATTGAAATGGGGCAATTTTTGACGAAGATATGGCCATTTATTTCAAGGTTGACCCTATTTAATGTTTGCCTTATATTTTCTATTAATCGAAGAATATCCCTTAATATCTTTCTTAGGTGAGTCGGAAGTCAAATTATTTTAATGCAGTTTTGTTTCAAAGATTAAGTGAATTCTAAAAACACCTTTATAATTGAAATGGGGCAATTTTTGACGAAGATATGGCCATTTATTTCAAGGTAGACCCTATTTAATACTTTCAATATATTTTCTGTTAATCAAAGAATATCCCTTAATATCTTTTTTAGATGAGTCGGAAGTCAAATTATTTTAATGCAGTTTTGTTTCAAAGGTCGAGTGAATTTTAAAAACACCTTTATAATTGAAATGGGGCAATTTTTGACGAAGATATGGCCATTTATTTCAAGGTAGAGTCTATTTAATGCTTTCCATATATTTTCTATTTATCGAAGAATATCCCTTAATATCTTTCTTAGATGAGTCGGAAGTCAAATTACTTAAATGTAGTTTTGTTCCAAAGATTAACTGAATTCTAAAAACACCTTTATAATTGAAATTAGCCAATTTTTCATAAAGATATGGCCATTTATTTCAAGGTAGACCCTATTTAATGCTTTCCATATATTTTCTATTTATCGAAGAATATCCCTTAATATATTTCTCAGATGAAACGGAAGTCAAATTATTTTAATGCAGTTTTGTTTCAAAGATCGAGCGAATTCTAGAAATACCTTTATAATTGAAATGGGGCAATTTTTGACGAAGATATGGCCATTTATTTCAAGGTAGACACTATTTAATGCTTTCCATATATTTTCTGTTAATCAAGAATATCCCTTAATATCTTTCTTATATGAGTCGGAGACCAAATTATTTTAACGCAGTTTTGTTCCAAAGATCAAGTGAATTCTAAAAACACCTTTATAATTGAAATGGAGCAATTTTTGACGAAGATATGTCCATTTATTTCAAGGTAGACCCTACTTAATACTTTCCATATATTTTCTATTTATCGAAGAATATCCCTCAATACCTTTCTTAGATGAGTCGGAAGTCAAATTACTTTAATGCAGTCTTGGTCACAAGATCGAGTGAATTCTAAAAGCACCTTTATAATTGAAATAAGGCAATTTTTGATGAAGATATGGCCATTTATTTCAAGGTAGCACCCTATTTAATGCTCTCCATATATTTTCTGTTAATCAAGAATATCCCTTAATATCTTTCTTAGATGAGTCGGAAACCAAATTATTTTAACGCAGTTTTGTTCCAAAGATCAAGTGAATTCTAAAAACACCTTTATAATTGAAATGGAGCAATTTTTGACGAAGATATGTCCATTTATTTCAAGGTAGACCCTACTTAATACCTTCCATATATTTTCTATTTATCGAAGAATATCCCTCAATACCTTTCTTAGATGAGTCGGAAGTCAAATTATTTTAATGCAGTTTTGTTCCAAAGATCGAGTGAATTCTAAAAACACCTTTATAATTGAAATGGGGCAATTTTTGACGAAGATATAGCCATTTATTTCAAGGTAGACCCTATTTAATACTTTCCATATATTTTCTGTTAATCAAAGAATATCCCTTAATATCTTTCTTAGATGAGTCGGAAGTCAAATTATTTTAACGCAGTTTTGTTCCAAAGATCGAGTGAATTCTAAAAACACCTTTATAATCGAAATGGGGCAATTTTGGACAAAGATATGGCCATTTATTTCAAGGTTGACCCTATTTAATGTTTGCCTTATATTTTCTATTAATCGAAGAATATCCCTTAATATCTTTCTTAGATGAGTCGGAAGTCAAATTATTTTAATGCAGTTTTGTTCCAAAGATTGAGTGAATTCTAAAATCACCTTTATAATTGAAATGGGGCAATTTTTGACGAAGATATGGCCATTTATTTCAAGGTAGACCCAATTTAATACTTTCAATATATTTTCTGTTAATCAAAGAATATCCCTGAATATCTTTTTTAGATGAGTCGGAAGTCAAATTATTTTAATGCAGTTTTGTTTCAAAGGTCAAGCGAATTCTAAAAACACCTTTATAATTGAAATGGGGCAATTTTTGACGAAGATATGGCCATTTATTTCAAGGTAGACCCTATTTAATGCTTTCCATATATTTTCTATTTATCGAAGAATATCCCGTAATATCTTTCTTAGATGAGTCGGAAGTCAAATTATTTTATGGCAGTTTTGTTCCAAAGATCAAGCGAATTCTAAAAACACCTTTATAATTGAAATGGGGCAATTTTTGACGAAGATATGGCCATTTATTTCAAGGTTGACCCTATTTAATGTTTGCCTTATATTTTCTATTAATCGAAGAATATCCCTTAATATCTTTCTTAGATGAGTCGGAAGTCAAATTATTTTAATGCAGTTTTGTTCCAAAGATCGAGTGAATTCTTAAAACACCTTTATAATTGAAATGGGGTAGTTTTTGACGAAGATATGGCCATTTATTTCAAGGTAGACCCAATTTAATACTTTCCATATATTTTCTATTTATCGAAGAAGATCCCTTAATACCTTTCTTAGATGAGTCGGAAGTCAAAATATTTTAAAGCAGTTTTGTTTCAAAGATCGAGTGAATTCTAAAAACACCTTTATAATTGAAATGGGGCAATTTTTGACGAAGATATGGCCATTTATTTCAAGGTAGACCCTATTTAATGCTTTCCATATATTTTCTATTTATCGAAGAATATCCCTTAATATCTGTCTTAGATAAGTCGGAAGTCAAATTATTTTAATGCAGTTTTGTTCCAAAGATCGAGTGAATTCTAAAAACACCTTTATAATTGAAATGGGGCAATTTTTGACGAAGATATAGCCATTTATTTCAAGGTAGACCCTATTTAATACTTTCCATATATTTTCTGTTAATCAAAGAATATCCCTTAAGATCTTTCTTAGTTGAATCGGAAGTCAAATTATTTTAACGCAGTTTTGTTCCAAAGATCAAGTGAATTCTAAAAACACATTTATAATTGAAATGGGGCAATTTTTGACGAAGATATGGCCATTTATTTCAAGGTTGACCCTATTTAATGCTTTCCATATATTTTCTATTCATCGAAGAATATCCCTTAATATCTTTCTTAGATGAGTCGGAAGTCGAATTATTTTAATGCAGTTTTGTTTCAAAGATCGAGTGAATTCTTAAAACATCTTTATAATTGAAATGGGGCAGTTTTTGACGAAGATATGGCCATTTATTTCAAGGTTGACCCTATTTAATGTTTGGCTTATATTTTCTATTAATCGAAGAATATCCCTTAATATCTTTCTTAGATGAGTCGGAAGTCGAATTATTTTAATGCAGTTTTGTTTCAAAGATCGAGCGAATTCTAAAAACACCTTTATAATTGAAATGGAGCAATTTTTGACGAAGATATGTCCATTTATTTCAAGGTAGACCCTACTTAATACTTTCCATATATTTTCTATTTATCGAAGAATATCCCTTAATATCTTTCTTAGATGAGTCGGAAGTCAAATTATTTAATGCAGTTTTGTTCCCACAGATTGAGTGAATTCTAAAAACACCTTTATAATTGAAATGGGGCAATTTTTGACGAAGATATGGCCATTTATTTCAAGGTAGAGCCTATTTAATGCTTTCAATATATTTTCTGTTAATCAAAGAATATCCCTGAATATCTTTTTTAGATGAGTCGAAAGTCAAATTATTTTAATGCAGTTTTGTTTCAAAGGTCAAGCGAATTCTAAAAACACCTTTATAATTGAAATGGGGCAATTTTTGACGAAGATATGGCCATTTATTTCAAGGTTGACCCTATTTAATGTTTGCCTTATATTTTCTATTAATCGAAGAATATCCCTTAATATCTTTCTTAGGTGAGTCGGAAGTCAAATTATTTTAATGCAGTTTTGTTTCAAAGATTGAGTGAATTCTAAAAACACCTTTATAATTGAAATGGGGCAATTTTTGACGAAGATATGGCCATTTATTTCAAGGTAGACCCTATTTAATACTTTCAATATATTTTCTGTTAATCAAAGAATATCCCTTAATATCTTTCTTAGATGAGTCGGAAGTCAAATTATTTTAATGCAGTTTTGTTCCAAAGATCGAGCGAATTCTAGAAATACCTTTATAATTGAAATGGGGCAATTTTTGACGAAGATATGGCCATTTATTTCAAGGTAGAGTCTATTTAATGCTTTCCATATATTTTCTATTTATCGAAGAATATCCCTTAATATCTTTCTTAGATGAGTCGGAAGTCAAATTACTTTAATGCAGTTTTGTTCCAAAGATTAAGTGAATTCTAAAAACACCTTTATAATTGAAATAAGCCAATTTTTAATGAAGATATGGCCATTTATTTCAAGGTAGACCCTATTTAATGCTTTCCATATATTTTCTATTTATCGAAGAATATCCCTTAATATCTTTCTTAGATGAGTCGGATGTCAAATTATTTTAATGCAATTTTATTCCAAAGATCGAGTGAATTCTAAAAACACCTTTATAATTGAAATGGGGCAATTTTTGACGAAGATATGGCCATTTATTTCAAGGTAGACACTATTTAATGCTTTCAATATATTTTCTGTTAATCAAGAATATCCCTTAATATCTTTCTTATATGAGTCGGAAACCAAATTATTTTAACGCAGTTTTGTTCCAAAGATCAAGTGAATTCTAAAAACACCTTTATAATTGAAATGGAGCAATTTTTGACGAAGATATGTCCATTTATTTCAAGGTAGACCCTACTTAATACTTTCCATATATTTTCTATTTATCGAAGAATATCCCTTAATATCTTTCTTAGATGAGTCGGAAGTCAAATTATTTTAATGCAGTTTTGTTTCAAGGTCAAGCAAATTCTAAAAACACCTTTATAATTGAAATGGGGCAATTTTTGACGAAGATATGGCCATTTATTTCAAGGTTGACCCTATTTAATGCTTTCCATATATTTTCTATTTATCAAAGAATATCCCTTAATATCTTTCTTAGATGAGTCGGAAGTCGAATTATTTTAATGCAGTTTTGTTCCAAAGATTGAGTGAATTCTAAAAACACCTTTATAATTGAAATGGGGCAATTTTTGACGAAGATATGGCCATTTATTTCAAGGTTGACCCTAATTAATGTTTGCCTTATATTTTCTATTAATCGAAGAATATCCCTTAATATCTTTCTTAGGTGAGTCGGAAGTCAAATTATTTTAATGCAGTTTTGTTTCAAGGTCAAGCAAATTCTAAAAACACCTTTATAATTGATATGGGGCAATTTTTGACGAAGATATGGCCATTTATTTCAAGGTAGAGTCTATTTAATGCTTTCCATATATTTTCTATTTATCAAAGAATATCCCTTAATATCTTTCTTAGATGAGTCGGAAGTCAAATTACTTTAATGCAGTTTTGTTCCAAAGATTGAGTGAATTCTAAAAACACCTTTATAATTGAAATAAGCCAATTTTTGATGAAGATATGGCCATTTATTTCAAGGTAGACCCTATTTAATGCTTTCCATATATTTTCTATTTATCGAAGAATATCCCTTAATATCTTTCTTAGGTGAGTCGGAAGTCAAATTATTTTAATGCAGTTTTGTTCCAAAGATCGAGCGAATTCTAAAAACACCTTTATAATTGATATGGGGCAATTTTTGACGAAGATATGGCCATTTATTTCAAGGTAGAGTCTATTTAATGCTTTCCATATATTTTCTATTTATCGAAGAATATCCCTTAATATATTTCGTATATGAGTCGAAATCAAAATTATTTTAACGCAGTTTTGTTCCAAAGATCAAGTGAATTCTAAAAACACCTTTATAATTGAAATGAGGCAATTTTTGACGAAGATATGGCCATTTATTTCAAGGTAGAGTCTATTTAATGCTTTCCATATATTTTCTATTAATCGAAGAATATCCCTTAATATCTTTCTTAGATGAGTCGGAAGTCAAATTACTTTAATGCAGTTTTGTTCCAAAGATTAAGTGAATTCTAAAAACACCTTTATAATTAAAATACGCCAATTTTTGATGAAGATATGGCCATTTATTTCAAGGTAGACCCTATTTAATGCTTTCCATATATTTTCTATTTATCGAAGAATATCCCTTAATATATTTCTTAGATGAGTCTGAAGTCAAATTATTTTAATGCAGTTTTGTTCCAAAGATCGAGCGAATTCTAGAAATACCTTTATAATTGAAATGGGGCAATTTTTGACGAAGATATGGCCATTTATTTCAAGGTAGACACTATTTAATGCTTTCCATATATTTTCTGTTAATCGAAGAATATCCCTTAATATCTTTCGTATATGAGTCGCAAATCAAAATTATTTTAATGCAGTTTTGTTCCAAAGATCAAGTGAATTCTAAAAACACCTTTATAATTGAAATGGGGCAATTTTTGACGAAGATATGGCCATTTATTTCAAGGTTGACCCTATTTAATGCTTTCCATATATTTTCTATTCATCGAAGAATATCCCTTAATATCTTTCTTAGATGAGTCGGAAGTCAAATTATTTTAATGCAGTTTTGTTCCAACGATCGAGTGAATTCTTAAAACATCTTTATAATTGAAATGGGGCAGTTTTTGACGAAGATATGGCCATTTATTTCAAGGTTGACCCTATTTAATGTTTGGCTTATATTTTCTATTAATCGAAGAATATCCCTTAATATCTTTCTTAGATGAGTCGGAAGTCGAATTATTTTAATACAGTTTTGTTTCAAAGATCGAGCGAATTCTAAAAACACCTTTATAATTGAAATGGAGCAATTTTTGACGAAGATATGTCCATTTATTTCAAGGTAGACCCTACTTAATACTTTCCATATATTTTCTATTTATCGAAGAATATCCCTTAATATCTTTCTTAGATGAGTCGGAAGTCGAATTATTTTAATACAGTTTTGTTTCAAAGATCGAGCGAATTCTAAAAACACCTTTATAATTGAAATGGGGCAATTTTTGACAAAGATATGGCCATTTATTTCAAGGTAGACCCTATTTAATACTTTCAATATATTTTCTGTTAATCAAAGAATATCCCTGAATATCTTTTTTAGATGAGTCGAAAGTCAAACTATTTTAATGCAGTTTTGTTTCAAAGGTCAAACGAATTCTAAAAACACCTTTATAATTGAAATGGGGCAATTTTTGACGAAGATATGGCCATTTATTTCGAGGTTGACCCTATTTAATGTTTGCCTTATATTTTCTATTTATCGAAGAATATCCCTTAATATCTTTCTTAGGTGAGTCGGAAGTCAAATTATTTTAATGCAGTTTTGTTTCAAAGATTAAGTGAATTCTAAAAACACCTTTATAATTGAAATGGGGCAATTTTTGACGAAGATATGGCCATTTATTTCAAGGTAGACCCTATTTAATACTTTCAATATATTTTCTGTTAATCAAAGAATATCCCTTAATATCTTTTTTAGATGAGTCGGAAGTCAAATTATTTTAATGCAGTTTTGTTTCAAAGGTCGAGCGAATTCTAAAAACACCTTTATAATTGAAATGGGGCAATTTTTGACGAAGATATGGCCATTTATTTCAAGGTAGAGTCTATTTAATGCTTTCCATATATTTTCTATTTATCGAAGAATATCCCTTAATATCTTTCTTAGATGAGTCGGAAGTCAAATTACTTTAATGCATTTTTGTTCCAAAGATTAAGTGAATTCTAAAAACACCTTTACAATTAAAATGAGGCAATTTTTGACGAAGATATGGCCATTTATTTCAAGGTAGACCCTATTTAATGCTTTCCATATATTTTCTATTTATCGAAGAATATCCCTTAATATCTTTCTTAGATGAGTCGGAAGTCAAATTATTTTAATGCAGTTTTGTTCCAAAGATCGAGTGAATTCTAAAAACACCTTTATACTTGAAATGGGGCAATTTTGGACGAAGATATGGCCATTTATTTCAAGGTAGACACTATTTAATGCTTTCAATATATTTTCTGTTAATCAAGAATATCCCTTAATATCTTTCTTATATGAGTCGGAAACCAAATTATTTTAACGCAGTTTTGTTCCAAAGATCAAGTGAATTCTAAAAACACCTTTATAATTGAAATGGGGCAATTTTTGACGAAGATATGGCCATTTATTTCAAGGTAGACCCTATTTAATGCTTTCCATATATTTTCTATTTATCGAAGAATATCCCTTAATATCTTTCTTAGATGAGTCGGAAGTCAAATTATTTTAATGCAGTTTTGTTTCAAAGATCAAGTGAATTCTAAAAACACCTTTATAATTGAAATGGGGCAATTTTTGACGAAGATATGGCCATTTATTTCAAGGTTGACCCTATTTAATGCTTTCCATATATTTTCTATTTATCAAAGAATATCCCTTAATATCTTTCTTAGATGAGTCGGAAGTCAAATTATTTTAATGCAGTTTTGTTCCAAAGATCGAGTGAATTCTAAAAACACCTTTATAATTGAAATGGGGCAATTTTTGACGAAGATATGGCCATTTATTTCAAGGTAGACCCTATTTAATGCTTTCCATATATTTTCTATTTATCGAAGAATATCCCTTAATATCTTTCTTAGATGAGTCGGAAGTCAAATTATTTTAATGCAGTTTTGTTTCAAAGATCGAGCGAATTCTAAAAACACCTTTATAATTGAAATGGGGCAATTTTTGACGAAGATATGGCCATTTATTTCAAGGTAGACCCTATTTAATGCTTTCCATATATTTTCTATTTATCGAAGAATATCCCTTAATATCTTTCTTAGATGAGTCGGAAGTCAAATTATTTTAATGCAGTTTTGTTTCCAAAGATCGAGTGAATTCTAAAAACACCTTTATAATTGAAATGGGGCAATTTTTGACGAAGATATGGCCATTTATTTCAAGGTAGACCCTATTTAATGCTTTCCATATATTTTCTATTTATCGAAGAATATCCCTTAATATCTTTCTTAGATGAGTCGGAAGTCAAATTATTTTAATGCAGTTTTGTTCCAAAGATCGAGTGAATTCTAAAAACACCTTTATAATTGAAATGGGGCAATTTTTGACGAAGATATGGCCATTTATTTCAAGGTAGACCCTATTTAATGCTTTCCATATATTTTCTATTTATCGAAGAATATCCCTTAATATCTTTCTTAGATGAGTCGGAAATCAAAATTATTTTAATGCAGTTTTGTTCCAAAGATCAAGTGAATTCTAAAAACACCTTTATAATTGAAATGGGGCAATTTTTGACGAAGATATGGCCATTTATTTCAAGGTAGACCCTATTTAATGCTTTCCATATATTTTCTATTTATCGAAGAATATCCCTTAATATCTTTCTTAGATGAGTCGGAAGTCAAATTATTTTAATGCAGTTTTGTTCCAAAGATCGAGTGAATTCTAAAAACACCTTTATAATTGAAATGGGGCAATTTTTGACGAAGATATGGCCATTTATTTCAAGGTAGACCCTATTTAATGCTTTCCATATATTTTCTATTTATCGAAGAATATCCCTTAATATCTTTCTTAGATGAGTCGGAAGTCAAATTATTTTAATGCAGTTTTGTTCCAAAGATCAAGCGAATTCTAAAAACACCTTTATAATTGAAATGGGGCAATTTTTGACGAAGATATGGCCATTTATTTCAAGGTAGACCCTATTTAATGCTTTCCATATATTTTCTATTTATCGAAGAATATCCCTTAATATCTTTCTTAGATGAGTCGGAAGTCAAATTATTTTAATGCAGTTTTGTTTCAAAGATCGAGCGAATTCTAGAAACACCTTTATAATTGAAATGGGGCAATTTTTGACGAAGATATGGCCATTTATTTCAAGGTAGACCCTATTTAATGCTTTCCATATATTTTCTATTTATCGAAGAATATCCCTTAATATCTTTCTTAGATGAGTCGGAAGTCAAATTATTTTAATGCAGTTTTGTTCCAAAGATCAAGCGAATTCTAAAAACACCTTTATAATTGAAATGGGGCAATTTTTGACGAAGATATGGCCATTTATTTCAAGGTAGACCCTATTTAATGCTTTCCATATATTTTCTATTTATCGAAGAATATCCCTTAATATCTTTCTTAGATGAGTCGGAAGTCAAATTATTTTAATGCAGTTTTGTTCCAAAGATCAAGTGAATTCTAAAAACACCTTTATAATTGAAATGGGGCAATTTTTGACGAAGATATGGCCATTTATTTCAAGGTAGACCCTATTTAATGCTTTCCATATATTTTCTATTTATCGAAGAATATCCCTTAATATCTTTCTTAGATGAGTCGGAAGTCAAATTATTTTAATGCAGTTTTGTTCCAAAGATCAAGTGAATTCTAAAAACACCTTTATAATTGAAATGGGGCAATTTTTGACGAAGATATGGCCATTTATTTCAAGGTAGACCCTATTTAATGCTTTCCATATATTTTCTATTTATCGAAGAATATCCCTTAATATCTTTCTTAGATGAGTCGGAAGTCAAATTATTTTAATGCAGTTTTGTTCCAAAGATCAAGTGAATTCTAAAAACACCTTTATAATTGAAATGGGGCAATTTTTGACGAAGATATGGCCATTTATTTCAAGGTAGACCCTATTTAATGCTTTCCATATATTTTCTATTTATCGAAGAATATCCCTTAATATCTTTCTTAGATGAGTCGGAAGTCAAATTATTTTAATGCAGTTTTGTTTCCAAAGATCGAGCGAATTCTAAAAACACCTTTATAATTGAAATGGGGCAATTTTTGACGAAGATATGGCCATTTATTTCAAGGTAGACCCTATTTAATGCTTTCCATATATTTTCTATTTATCGAAGAATATCCCTTAATATCTTTCTTAGATGAGTCGGAAGTCAAATTATTTTAATGCAGTTTTGTTCCAAAGATCGAGTGAATTCTAAAAACACCTTTATAATTGAAATGGGGCAATTTTTGACGAAGATATGGCCATTTATTTCAAGGTAGACCCTATTTAATGCTTTCCATATATTTTCTATTTATCGAAGAATATCCCTTAATATCTTTCTTAGATGAGTCGGAAGTCAAATTATTTTAATGCAGTTTTGTTCCAAAGATCGAGTGAATTCTAAAAACACCTTTATAATTGAAATGGGGCAATTTTTGACGAAGATATGGCCATTTATTTCAAGGTAGACCCTATTTAATGCTTTCCATATATTTTCTATTTATCGAAGAATATCCCTTAATATCTTTCTTAGATGAGTCGGAAGTCAAATTATTTTAATGCAGTTTTGTTCCAAAGATCAAGTGAATTCTAAAAACACCTTTATAATTGAAATGGGGCAATTTTTGACGAAGATATGGCCATTTATTTCAAGGTAGACCCTATTTAATGCTTTCCATATATTTTCTATTTATCGAAGAATATCCCTTAATATCTTTCTTAGATGAGTCGGAAGTCAAATTATTTTAATGCAGTTTTGTTTCAAAGATCGAGTGAATTCTAAAAACACCTTTATAATTGAAATGGGGCAATTTTTGACGAAGATATGGCCATTTATTTCAAGGTAGACCCTATTTAATGCTTTCCATATATTTTCTATTTATCGAAGAATATCCCTTAATATCTTTCTTAGATGAGTCGGAAGTCAAATTATTTTAATGCAGTTTTGTTCCAAAGATCAAGTGAATTCTAAAAACACCTTTATAATTGAAATGGGGCAATTTTTGACGAAGATATGGCCATTTATTTCAAGGTAGACCCTATTTAATGCTTTCCATATATTTTCTATTTATCGAAGAATATCCCTTAATATCTTTCTTAGATGAGTCGGAAGTCAAATTATTTTAATGCAGTTTTGTTCCAAAGATCAAGTGAATTCTAAAAACACCTTTATAATTGAAATGGGGCAATTTTTGACGAAGATATGGCCATTTATTTCAAGGTAGACCCTATTTAATGCTTTCCATATATTTTCTATTTATCGAAGAATATCCCTTAATATCTTTCTTAGATGAGTCGGAAGTCAAATTATTTTAATGCAGTTTTGTTCCAAAGATCGAGTGAATTCTAAAAACACCTTTATAATTGAAATGGGGCAATTTTTGACGAAGATATGGCCATTTATTTCAAGGTAGACCCTATTTAATGCTTTCCATATATTTTCTATTTATCGAAGAATATCCCTTAATATCTTTCTTAGATGAGTCGGAAGTCAAATTATTTTAATGCAGTTTTGTTCCAAAGATCAAGTGAATTCTAAAAACACCTTTATAATTGAAATGGGGCAATTTTTGACGAAGATATGGCCATTTATTTCAAGGTAGACCCTATTTAATGCTTTCCATATATTTTCTATTTATCGAAGAATATCCCTTAATATCTTTCTTAGATGAGTCGGAAGTCAAATTATTTTAATGCAGTTTTGTTCCAAAGATTGAGTGAATTCTAAAAACACCTTTATAATTGAAATGGGGCAATTTTTGACGAAGATATGGCCATTTATTTCAAGGTAGACCCTATTTAATGCTTTCCATATATTTTCTATTTATCGAAGAATATCCCTTAATATCTTTCTTAGATGAGTCGGAAGTCAAATTATTTTAATGCAGTTTTGTTCCAAAGATCGAGCGAATTCTAAAAACACCTTTATAATTGAAATGGGGCAATTTTTGACGAAGATATGGCCATTTATTTCAAGGTAGACCCTATTTAATGCTTTCCATATATTTTCTATTTATCGAAGAATATCCCTTAATATCTTTCTTAGATGAGTCGGAAGTCAAATTATTTTAATGCAGTTTTGTTCCAAAGATCAAGTGAATTCTAAAAACACCTTTATAATTGAAATGGGGCAATTTTTGACGAAGATATGGCCATTTATTTCAAGGTAGACCCTATTTAATGCTTTCCATATATTTTCTATTTATCGAAGAATATCCCTTAATATCTTTCTTAGATGAGTCGGAAGTCAAATTATTTTAATGCAGTTTTGTTCCAAAGATCGAGTGAATTCTAAAAACACCTTTATAATTGAAATGGGGCAATTTTTGACGAAGATATGGCCATTTATTTCAAGGTAGACCCTATTTAATGCTTTCCATATATTTTTCTATTTATCGAAGAATATCCCTTAATATCTTTCTTAGATGAGTCGGAAGTCAAATTATTTTAATGCAGTTTTGTTCCAAAGATCGAGTGAATTCTAAAAACACCTTTATAATTGAAATGGGGCAATTTTTGACGAAGATATGGCCATTTATTTCAAGGTAGACCCTATTTAATGCTTTCCATATATTTTCTATTTATCGAAGAATATCCCTTAATATCTTTCTTAGATGAGTCGGAAGTCAAATTATTTTAATGCAGTTTTGTTCCAAAGATCAAGTGAATTCTAAAAACACCTTTATAATTGAAATGGGGCAATTTTTGACGAAGATATGGCCATTTATTTCAAGGTAGACCCTATTTAATGCTTTCCATATATTTTCTATTTATCGAAGAATATCCCTTAATATCTTTCTTAGATGAGTCGGAAGTCAAATTATTTTAATGCAGTTTTGTTCCAAAGATCGAGTGAATTCTAAAAACACCTTTATAATTGAAATGGGGCAATTTTTGACGAAGATATGGCCATTTATTTCAAGGTAGACCCTATTTAATGCTTTCCATATATTTTCTATTTATCGAAGAATATCCCTTAATATCTTTCTTAGATGAGTCGGAAGTCAAATTATTTTAATGCAGTTTTGTTCCAAAGATCGAGTGAATTCTAAAAACACCTTTATAATTGAAATGGGGCAATTTTTGACGAAGATATGGCCATTTATTTCAAGGTAGACCCTATTTAATGCTTTCCATATATTTTCTATTTATCGAAGAATATCCCTTAATATCTTTCTTAGATGAGTCGGAAGTCAAATTATTTTAATGCAGTTTTGTTTCAAAGATCAAGTGAATTCTAAAAACACCTTTATAATTGAAATGGGGCAATTTTTGACGAAGATATGGCCATTTATTTCAAGGTAGACCCTATTTAATGCTTTCCATATATTTTCTATTTATCGAAGAATATCCCTTAATATCTTTCTTAGATGAGTCGGAAGTCAAATTATTTTAATGCAGTTTTGTTTCCAAAGATTCAGGTGAATTCTAAAAACACCTTTATAATTGAAATGGGGCAATTTTTGACGAAGATATGGCCATTTATTTCAAGGTAGACCCTATTTAATGCTTTCCATATATTTTCTATTTATCGAAGAATATCCCTTAATATCTTTCTTAGATGAGTCGGAAGTCAAATTATTTTAATGCAGTTTTGTTCCAAAGATCAAGTGAATTCTAAAAACACCTTTATAATTGAAATGGGGCAATTTTTGACGAAGATATGGCCATTTATTTCAAGGTAGACCCTATTTAATGCTTTCCATATATTTTCTATTTATCGAAGAATATCCCTTAATATCTTTCTTAGATGAGTCGGAAGTCAAATTATTTTAATGCAGTTTTGTTCCAAAGATCAAGTGAATTCTAAAAACACCTTTATAATTGAAATGGGGCAATTTTTGACGAAGATATGGCCATTTATTTCAAGGTAGACCCTATTTAATGCTTTCCATATATTTTCTATTTATCGAAGAATATCCCTTAATATCTTTCTTAGATGAGTCGGAAGTCAAATTATTTTAATGCAGTTTTGTTCCAAAGATCGAGTGAATTCTAAAAACACCTTTATAATTGAAATGGGGCAATTTTTGACGAAGATATGGCCATTTATTTCAAGGTAGACCCTATTTAATGCTTTCCATATATTTTCTATTTATCGAAGAATATCCCTTAATATCTTTCTTAGATGAGTCGGAAGTCAAATTATTTTAATGCAGTTTTGTTCCAAAGATAAGTGAATTCTAAAAACACCTTTATAATTGAAATGGGGCAATTTTTGACGAAGATATGGCCATTTATTTCAAGGTAGACCCTATTTAATGCTTTCCATATATTTTCTATTTATCGAAGAATATCCCTTAATATCTTTCTTAGATGAGTCGGAAGTCAAATTATTTTAATGCAGTTTTGTTCCAAAGATCAAGTGAATTCTAAAAACACCTTTATAATTGAAATGGGGCAATTTTTGACGAAGATATGGCCATTTATTTCAAGGTAGACCCTATTTAATGCTTTCCATATATTTTCTATTTATCGAAGAATATCCCTTAATATCTTTCTTAGATGAGTCGGAAGTCAAATTATTTTAATGCAGTTTTGTTCCAAAGATCAAGTGAATTCTAAAAACACCTTTATAATTGAAATGGGGCAATTTTTGACGAAGATATGGCCATTTATTTCAAGGTAGACCCTATTTAATGCTTTCCATATATTTTCTATTTATCGAAGAATATCCCTTAATATCTTTCTTAGATGAGTCGGAAGTCAAATTATTTTAATGCAGTTTTGTTCCAAAGATTAAGTGAATTCTAAAAACACCTTTATAATTGAAATGGGGCAATTTTTGACGAAGATATGGCCATTTATTTCAAGGTAGACCCTATTTAATGCTTTCCATATATTTTCTATTTATCGAAGAATATCCCTTAATATCTTTCTTAGATGAGTCGGAAGTCAAATTATTTTAATGCAGTTTTGTTTCAAAGATCAAGTGAATTCTAAAAACACCTTTATAATTGAAATGGGGCAATTTTTGACGAAGATATGGCCATTTATTTCAAGGTAGACCCTATTTAATGCTTTCCATATATTTTCTATTTATCGAAGAATATCCCTTAATATCTTTCTTAGATGAGTCGGAAGTCAAATTATTTTAATGCAGTTTTGTTCCAAAGATCGAGCGAATTCTAAAAACACCTTTATAATTGAAATGGGGCAATTTTTGACGAAGATATGGCCATTTATTTCAAGGTAGACCCTATTTAATGCTTTCCATATATTTTCTATTTATCGAAGAATATCCCTTAATATCTTTCTTAGATGAGTCGGAAGTCAAATTATTTTAATGCAGTTTTGTTCCAAAGATCAAGTGAATTCTAAAAACACCTTTATAATTGAAATGGGGCAATTTTTGACGAAGATATGGCCATTTATTTCAAGGTAGACCCTATTTAATGCTTTCCATATATTTTCTATTTATCGAAGAATATCCCTTAATATCTTTCTTAGATGAGTCGGAAGTCAAATTATTTTAATGCAGTTTTGTTCCAAAGATCAAGTGAATTCTAAAAACACCTTTATAATTGAAATGGGGCAATTTTTGACGAAGATATGGCCATTTATTTCAAGGTAGACCCTATTTAATGCTTTCCATATATTTTCTATTTATCGAAGAATATCCCTTAATATCTTTCTTAGATGAGTCGGAAGTCAAATTATTTTAATGCAGTTTTGTTCCAAAGATCAAGTGAATTCTAAAAACACCTTTATAATTGAAATGGGGCAATTTTTGACGAAGATATGGCCATTTATTTCAAGGTAGACCCTATTTAATGCTTTCCATATATTTTCTATTTATCGAAGAATATCCCTTAATATCTTTCTTAGATGAGTCGGAAGTCAAATTATTTTAATGCAGTTTTGTTCCAAAGATCAAGTGAATTCTAAAAACACCTTTATAATTGAAATGGGGCAATTTTTGACGAAGATATGGCCATTTATTTCAAGGTAGACCCTATTTAATGCTTTCCATATATTTTCTATTTATCGAAGAATATCCCTTAATATCTTTCTTAGATGAGTCGGAAGTCAAATTATTTTAATGCAGTTTTGTTCCAAAGATCAAGTGAATTCTAAAAAACACCTTTATAATTGAAATGGGGCAATTTTTGACGAAGATATGGCCATTTATTTCAAGGTAGACCCTATTTAATGCTTTCCATATATTTTCTATTTATCGAAGAATATCCCTTAATATCTTTCTTAGATGAGTCGGAAGTCAAATTATTTTAATGCAGTTTTGTTCCAAAGATCAAGTGAATTCTAAAAACACCTTTATAATTGAAATGGGGCAATTTTTGACGAAGATATGGCCATTTATTTCAAGGTAGACCCTATTTAATGCTTTCCATATATTTTCTATTTATCGAAGAATATCCCTTAATATCTTTCTTAGATGAGTCGGAAGTCAAATTATTTTAATGCAGTTTTGTTCCAAAGATTGAGCGAATTCTAAAAACACCTTTATAATTGAAATGGGGCAATTTTTGACGAAGATATGGCCATTTATTTCAAGGTAGACCCTATTTAATGCTTTCCATATATTTTCTATTTATCGAAGAATATCCCTTAATATCTTTCTTAGATGAGTCGGAAGTCAAATTATTTTAATGCAGTTTTGTTCCAAAGATCAAGTGAATTCTAAAAACACCTTTATAATTGAAATGGGGCAATTTTTGACGAAGATATGGCCATTTATTTCAAGGTAGACCCTATTTAATGCTTTCCATATATTTTCTATTTATCGAAGAATATCCCTTAATATCTTTCTTAGATGAGTCGGAAGTCAAATTATTTTAATGCAGTTTTGTTCCAAAGATCAAGCGAATTCTAAAAACACCTTTATAATTGAAATGGGGCAATTTTTGACGAAGATATGGCCATTTATTTCAAGGTAGACCCTATTTAATGCTTTCCATATATTTTCTATTTATCGAAGAATATCCCTTAATATCTTTCTTAGATGAGTCGGAAGTCAAATTATTTTAATGCAGTTTTGTTCCAAAGATCAAGTGAATTCTAAAAACACCTTTATAATTGAAATGGGGGCAATTTTTGACGAAGATATGGCCATTTATTTCAAGGTAGACCCTATTTAATGCTTTCCATATATTTTCTATTTATCGAAGAATATCCCTTAATATCTTTCTTAGATGAGTCGGAAGTCAAATTATTTTAATGCAGTTTTGTTCCAAAGATCAAGTGAATTCTAAAAACACCTTTATAATTGAAATGGGGCAATTTTTGACGAAGATATGGCCATTTATTTCAAGGTAGACCCTATTTAATGCTTTCCATATATTTTCTATTTATCGAAGAATATCCCTTAATATCTTTCTTAGATGAGTCGGAAGTCAAATTATTTTAATGCAGTTTTGTTCCAAAGATTGAGTGAATTCTAAAAACACCTTTATAATTGAAATGGGGCAATTTTTGACGAAGATATGGCCATTTATTTCAAGGTAGACCCTATTTAATGCTTTCCATATATTTTCTATTTATCGAAGAATATCCCTTAATATCTTTCTTAGATGAGTCGGAAGTCAAATTATTTTAATGCAGTTTTGTTCCAAAGATCAAGTGAATTCTAAAAACACCTTTATAATTGAAATGGGGCAATTTTTGACGAAGATATGGCCATTTATTTCAAGGTAGACCCTATTTAATGCTTTCCATATATTTTCTATTTATCGAAGAATATCCCTTAATATCTTTCTTAGATGAGTCGGAAGTCAAATTATTTTAATGCAGTTTTGTTTCAAAGATCAAGTGAATTCTAAAAACACCTTTATAATTGAAATGGGGCAATTTTTGACGAAGATATGGCCATTTATTTCAAGGTAGACCCTATTTAATGCTTTCCATATATTTTCTATTTATCGAAGAATATCCCTTAATATCTTTCTTAGATGAGTCGGAAGTCAAATTATTTTAATGCAGTTTTGTTCCAAAGATCGAGTGAATTCTAAAAACACCTTTATAATTGAAATGGGGCAATTTTTGACGAAGATATGGCCATTTATTTCAAGGTAGACCCTATTTAATGCTTTCCATATATTTTCTATTTATCGAAGAATATCCCTTAATATCTTTCTTAGATGAGTCGGAAGTCAAATTATTTTAATGCAGTTTTGTTCCAAAGATCAAGTGAATTCTAAAAACACCTTTATAATTGAAATGGGGCAATTTTTGACGAAGATATGGCCATTTATTTCAAGGTAGACCCTATTTAATGCTTTCCATATATTTTCTATTTATCGAAGAATATCCCTTAATATCTTTCTTAGATGAGTCGGAAGTCAAATTATTTTAATGCAGTTTTGTTCCAAAGATCGAGTGAATTCTAAAAACACCTTTATAATTGAAATGGGGCAATTTTTGACGAAGATATGGCCATTTATTTCAAGGTAGACCCTATTTAATGCTTTCCATATATTTTCTATTTATCGAAGAATATCCCTTAATATCTTTCTTAGATGAGTCGGAAGTCAAATTATTTTAATGCAGTTTTGTTCCAAAGATCAAGTGAATTCTAAAAACACCTTTATAATTGAAATGGGGCAATTTTTGACGAAGATATGGCCATTTATTTCAAGGTAGACCCTATTTAATGCTTTCCATATATTTTCTATTTATCGAAGAATATCCCTTAATATCTTTCTTAGATGAGTCGGAAGTCAAATTATTTTAATGCAGTTTTGTTCCAAAGATCAAGTGAATTCCTAAAACACCTTTATAATTGAAATGGGGCAATTTTTGACGAAGATATGGCCATTTATTTCAAGGTAGACCCTATTTAATGCTTTCCATATATTTTCTATTTATCGAAGAATATCCCTTAATATCTTTCTTAGATGAGTCGGAAGTCAAATTATTTTAATGCAGTTTTGTTCCAAAGATCAAGTGAATTCTAAAAACACCTTTATAATTGAAATGGGGCAATTTTTGACGAAGATATGGCCATTTATTTCAAGGTAGACCCTATTTAATGCTTTCCATATATTTTCTATTTATCGAAGAATATCCCTTAATATCTTTCTTAGATGAGTCGGAAGTCAAATTATTTTAATGCAGTTTTGTTTCAAAGATCAAGTGAATTCTAAAAACACCTTTATAATTGAAATGGGGCAATTTTTGACGAAGATATGGCCATTTATTTCAAGGTAGACCCTATTTAATGCTTTCCATATATTTTCTATTTATCGAAGAATATCCCCTTAATATCTTTCTTAGATGAGTCGGAAGTCAAATTATTTTAATGCAGTTTTGTTCCAAAGATCAAGTGAATTCTAAAAACACCTTTATAATTGAAATGGGGCAATTTTTGACGAAGATATGGCCATTTATTTCAAGGTAGACCCTATTTAATGCTTTCCATATATTTTCTATTTATCGAAGAATATCCCTTAATATCTTTCTTAGATGAGTCGGAAGTCAAATTATTTTAATGCAGTTTTGTTCCAAAGATCAAGTGAATTCTAAAAACACCTTTATAATTGAAATGGGGCAATTTTTGACGAAGATATGGCCATTTATTTCAAGGTAGACCCTATTTAATGCTTTCCATA